>NW_017535374.1:171772-199029 GCF_001853355.1 Bactrocera latifrons
TTTGTTACTATATATTATATAAATAATAATTTTTCAAAACTGAAAACATAATGATAAAAACATGTTTCTCTTTACTTAAAATACTTTATGCTATTTCGCTATATATATTTCTATTTACACTTTACATAAGTATATAATTAAACTTAAGCAAAGTGTGCATTTTTCGTATACATATGCACATGCATACATACATACACACCCACGTGGGCATGCGCACACTCTGTCTTTAAGTATTCAAGGTACATTCGCTCGTGGTAAAAACTTCGTTTTCGCAGCGCTATATCACACAACTATATTTACAATAGATATAACGCCGGCGTCTTTTCTAAACACTAAAATTATGAAAATTTCGAATTAACATTAAAAATTTCGACTAGCTGCAGAAAAAAAATATGAATATAAACTTAAAAAATATATTAATATAAATCAATTAATTAATATAAACTTACAACTACAAAAATTAGAGTAGGCGAACAATATTGTTGTAATTTAAATGGAAATCATATGCTAGAGTTACTAAAATGGAGTTAAGAAACTATTGTTTTGATTTTACTTGAACTTTGGCGCTGACACATCGAGAAGACCGCAGGAAATGTCTAGAGCAGGGCACCAGGGAAACAATGGAGTATCTCTTGTGCAATTGTCTTGTGTTGGCAAGGCTACGCTGTAAGCGTCAGGGGTTACCAACGATATAATACACTGGAGGAGGTATGGATAGTGAGGAGTCTGTTAAAATTCGCGTCAAGTCAGTCTTTTTAAGTCAGGTGTTTAACTTTTCGATTATTCGTCACCAGATAAGGAAGATAACAATGGCTTATTTTTTCGTCAGCTGGAATTTGGACCAGTTCCTTTGAAGTTTCGGTACTTTTGACGAACATAGGTTATATTCAACGAAGTGTAGCGCAGCTTTCGGAAGAGTCAAAAACTGAACTCTTCTGGGTAAATGTGTATTGAGCAAGGTCAGCGTAGTGCCATTGACCTCTAGGCCCTTGATTTTCTGATTGAAAAAAAATTTCGATTTTTAGATATATTTTTTCGGATGAAATCTCCCAAAGCGGATACTGGCAGGACCAGAATTTCTGTCCGCTTAATACTTTGTCCTTAGCATCAAGAAATATTGGGACAGTCCAATCTGCGCGATTAATGAAAGCGTCCGCTTAAGAGAGCTTCCGTTTAATAAAGAGTTCGTTTGACAAAGCTTTCACTTTACTTAGGCCTTTACGAGTTGAAAAGAAAAGATGAAATACTGGCGATAAAACCAGGCTTATAGAAAAAGGGCTTAAAACACTTCTGTGAAGATATTAAAATCGAACGTTGCCTGAAATCTGGAGTTCGGATTTTTTAGGAAATATTTTTAGAATGAACGGTACGGATTCTTTAATCCAATCCATTTTTGAAACATCAACAGAGGTATGATGATCTTCCGTTTAGCCGATTATATCTAACTGTCTGAATTTCCAAATTCTCGTGTCTAATTTTTCGTTGAAGCGGTAATTATTCTCTAAAGTTCTAACCTCACAAAAACTTTAAGTATTTTCCTCACTAAAAATTCTAATAACCCTATTTTTTTTTTTTTCAGAGTTCCTCTAAACGCAGTCTTGGTAAGTGAGACAGTGCTTTACATATACATATCTTCATAAATTGGCATCCAAAATTTTATTGTCCTTTCCCCTTACTTTTTACTTTTCGAACCATTTATTTTCTCAGCTAATTTTCGACTCACTTTAACTCATCCCCACAAAACTCCAGTAGTATGATTTCCTAGAAACTAATGAATTAAAGCAGCAACAAAGGAATTAGTGAAACCTTTGTTGCCATCGAATACTAAATCTAACCTTCATACAAATCGAATTCATCCTTCGGTCGATACCAATCTTCGGTTGCATGTTCGTAGATCGCTTGTCTCACCAACTGCTCAGCGACATCAAGCGGATGTTGCGTGTGTTGGTCTTCCACCGATTCCATTGAATCTTCTGCTTGCGCGCCATCATTAACATCGTCGAAATCGCTTTCTTCCGGCACAGTCTCAAAATCATCCATACGTTCGGAACGCGGACTACGCGATGTGGCGCGAAACTCCGACGGTATGCCATAGCATTTACAGATACAGCATGAGGGAAAACGAAACCAATCAGAGAAAATGCCGCGACATTCATTGTGCGGATCGTAGGCTAACAAACGATGTAGTCGATATTGTTGTTCACAGCGGCAACCCTCGCGACAATACATCTGCCGATTTTCATGCGTGCATTTTTCCCAATGCACATACTGCTCGAAGGGGTAGAGATTTAGGAGAGCCAAGACTTCGCCGCGTGTGTTGTTGGCCCAAAACGGTGCGACCACCTCCTCTTTTACAGGGCAGGCATTACTGGAAATAAGAAATGGAGTGAACATAAATGAAGTGTAAATTTTTAGTATTTATTTTGGGTAGTATCTATGTTGGAAGACAGGGACTTCAGGAAGTCCTGTTTCCAAAGTTCAGACAAAATATCTATGAATATATTTGGTATTTACTTGAGATATCCCTTAATGGAAGGTCAACAAATTTGTAGTTTTCGACATTTTGGGTAAACACCCGAAAACAGGACATACGGAAATCTCTAAAAAGGATATACAATGAAATTTCCGAAAGGGCTGGCAGACTTATAAAGTCGAAACAGAACGCTTTAAGAACATACAAAGATCATGTTCAAAGGCTCCGTAGGAAACGGTCGCTAAAGAACTGCCGGAGGTTATTGCCCACTTAACAGGTTATATCTTACTGGTATCACATGCGACCTGGATGGGTATAAATAATGACGATTGAGAAACGCCGGATCATCTTCGGTCCAGAACTCATCTTAGTTATCTAGGAGCTTCGCAGTTCAAAAGACTAAACGAAGTATCACACTAGATATCAAGTCGCTCCTAAAGTTCGCAAACCGCGTTGAAGTCATGGATGAATGATACTTCACCTCAAATTAAACAGAACCTCCATATGGCTTTACTAATGACCAGAAGATCTATGTAAGGCGTGACAGCCGGTCAGTATAACTTAGCCTAACCTTTTCCATTCTAGGAACAGAAGTTTTGGATAAACCGTCCACAAATTTAATTTCCGGACGAAATTTGTACCCTGATAAAATGTGGATCCGTTTGTCTTAGGACGGAAAGTTTATGAAATACCCTTTAAGAATATTAGTGAAAAACAGTTCCATGGAGACACTTTTTTTAAAATATACTAAAGTCTTGTATTACTATCTTTCAACCATCCTTTCTAAAATCAAATTTAACAAACTCGACGATCACTTTAATTGCCATCTAATTCCATCCTTCACTTACATGCCGCGCATATTGGGAGCCGGTTTCACCTCTTGCTTCAGCGCATCTTGATACAATTGGCCGTCGCGTAGCACTGGTTTCGTTGACGCAGCCGCTGAAGCACTGACTGGAGTAGTCTGCGCTGGAGTAGCTTGCGGTGCTCGTTGCGGCGCCAGCTGTGGTCTCTGAATTTTCTCACCGGCTAACAGTTCAGTGTGTGGCGCTGACGGTGGTGGTGAGATACTTGGTGAGCTTGTAGTCTTAGCAGCCGAAGATAGTTCGGCTTGTGTAGATGTGAGCTTCGTTGCGACTGTGGTTGGTGGTGTTTGCTCGACTGTTGTCGCTGCTGCCGGCAGTTCGGCTTTATTCTCACCGTCAATATGTTGATTTTTGTTTTTAGTGAGTTCATGTTTTAGCTGTGAGTTGTTTGCCAATGTTGCGGTTGCCGTCGCTGTTGCCGTCACGGTTGTTGTGACGTCCGTTGCGGCGGCGTTCGTAGCGCCAATGCTTGACAGCGTCGCCCCATTATCGGCGTCCGTTGTGATGTCTGTATCGTCGTTCGCCGCTTTCAGCGGTTGTGTACCGGCACTGTTATTGTTGTTGTACACGGGTGCTATTGCCGTGGCGGTTTGTGTACGTTCACTTTCGTTGGTTGGTTTTGATTTTAATATCGAACTTTCTTTTATGCCGCTCGTATCGGCATTTGTCGGCTGCGGTTTATTAACTTGTTGCAGTTTGAGCTTTTGTGATGGCTGTTGGCCAGGTCGTTGACGTTCCACTTGTGATTTCAGTTGTTGTTGGAGTGGTGTGGGCGCCACCGGCGCCGGTGAGGCCGGTATTGCACCGCCCGCCGGTCGCATCTTCGTGGCAGGCGTGGAAACCACCTTAAGTGTGGTCGATATGGTAGCTGTCTCGGAATTATTTTTTTCTTCAGTCAGGGGTTTTTGCATTTGTCCGAGTTGTGGTGATTCGATAATCTGTATGTTATCCCCTCTGTGTATTGTTGCGTCCTGTAGTGTGGGTATTTCATAGACACTATTCGATGCGAGATTACCATCGTCTTCGGGTATTTCAAGTATAGTTTCTTCGTGTATTAAAAACTCGGGTTGTTCTACATTTTCTACTAGCGACGGCGGTGCTTCTGTGGTAGTTGTTGTAGTCGTGCGTCGGCGTAACGACGAATGTGTCGGTCTATTACGGTTAACATAAACATTGACTCGCCGTCTATGTCCACCACCATTCGAATTGCCGTTAATTCTACGTCTTAGTGCGCTGTTCGGAGGTTTCACTGGTCGCTCTTCGGCTTCCATTTTCGCTTCTACTACGGTAGCCTCACTGGTTGTACTGCCAGTTTCATCTTTTATTTCGTCTGGCGCGGATGTTGTTGTGGAGACCGGTCGAAAATGCGGTTCCATCACTACATCATTGTTTTTAATACTGGCATATTCCTCCCGCGGAGCTTGCATGTATTTGGCCGCTCGTGCTCTATGCGGCTCTTTCGAGTAACGCTCGGCGGCCACTTCAACATCATCCACATCGATCTCATTGTTGAGTATCTCATCGCGCAACACCGAAATATGTTTCACATCACCATACATGCGTTTCATTAGCCCATGGTTTTCGTGCACAAAACGACGTACCGCATGCCAAGGATATGCCGAGCCAGGTAGATGACAGTAAGCTTGCCGTGTCAGATCGCAGGGTATGGTGGCTAACATCTGTGCTCTGCCACGACGGGAAAGTTTAGCGCCTTGTGTGCTGCACGAGTTGGCGGAATCAAAACCGAAACCCGCAGTTTGTGCACTGATCGCAACGATGAAGACCAATAGAAAAATGATATTTGTCTGAAACGAAAGACGAAAATTTAATATTAAATATCTTTAGTACTTATTCTTTGCATACAGTATCAAAAATAAAATCGGGTCTACGGAATATATTTGCTCGGAAAAGCCACACTCTCTAAAAAGCTAGAACGAGTGGAACGAGCGGGTCTTATTGGCGATGACGATGGCGTTTAATACCGTTTTATACATAGCATCCGTGGACATAGTCGGCATTATTACGAAGGTTGATATCATACTCCGAGAAACTGGGCACATTGAGGCTGCCACAGAGGGACATTCCGGACGGAAGGAAATATTGGAGTGGGTCTAGCTGATATTGTTGTTCAAAGTGTAATCCAATGTAAATTCTGTTCGAAGGGGTAGAAATTTAGGAAGGCCAGCACCCGTGGACATAATCGGCAGACGCATTGCGAGTTCGTAACATTTTCTGTGAAACTGGATACATTAAGGGTGCCAGAGAGCGATATTTCGGCCACGAGTGGATCGAAGCTCAACGGAAAGATTGGAGTGGCAGTCATATGTCAGGAGCTATCAATCAACTTTTGTTTCAGACTGCTCGACCGCTGCAGTGTCCTCCAAGCATAATTGGCAGCCATCAAGGTATCAGCAGATGCAACTTCTTGTAGGAAACTATGCAGCCACTCCGATAGCAGAGCTATTATACAGTTACTATTACTTACATAGTCTACATAACTCATACATAGACTCTTCTGGGTGCCTGTTCACAGCGCAGTCGTTGTAAAGCTTGCAGGAAAAGACACCTCCGGGCACTGGTTCTATGGTATTCGCGCGCGCTCAGCAAGCGTTGGTCTGCAACTAGAGTTGCAAAAGCCTTCTAACACAAAGTGGAACGTTCGTTAAAAGATTTACTGAACTGCTATCTCTTAGCAAGGCTTACATCACGGCAATGATAGGCGTCCGAACTGTACACGCGATTAGGCTAAAGATTCTGGAGGACGGAATTTGTCAAAGTTTCAGTGAGGAAAAGGAGAAGAAAATCTAGAAATTTTCCCTCAACTGTCCGTTCCAGACTAAGGTTGAAGCATCTTGGTTGCCATACTTTTTATGAACCCGAACAATTGGCTGGAATTGAAATTAGCCGCTTCAATAAATTTGTGGCAGATTCTAGGCGTTTTACCGATAAGCGTCGGGGCTTTTGGTCCAAACCTAGGCGTTTTGAACATCAACTTAAACTACCTTCTTCGCTGGATATCTAAATACCGTATCTTCCCCGAAATACTATTTATATAAATACAAATACGCTTTCACGAACTCGATACTAAATTAACCCCAACTAAGATGCCTTAAATGGAAAACAGACAAAAATGTTATGAGCCAGCGGGGAATGGTTTTTTTCAGCGATTTTGTGCGTTGACTTACTACACCAATTTTTGTCGGGTTTTAAAAAATTCCTTTCAGTAATTCATGCATTCAAAATACATGAAAATTTACGACTTTTTATAGTCAACTCTCCATCAATCGAGATGAGATGTAACCCACATCGAGTCAAACTGAAAGTAAACGCGAGTGCTGCGACTGCTTATCGCCGGCGCATGAAAAACGAAATGAGCAGAATGTGAGAAGAAAAACAAAAAGTCTCAACGAAATGAAAAGAGAAATGCGTCAATCAAGCAAGCTTCGAAGATCGCAAACAATACTAACCGATCAAGCGTTTCCAAGCCATTTCAATCATCTCACCGTCAACGTTACCCGCAAAAAGCTTTTATAACGGCACAAACAGCGTCACTACTGCAACGGGCCGGCTGAGTGAGTCGCATGACTGGGTGGGCTGACATTAGTCGACATTATCAGACAGGTACACCTCACAGCATAGCACGTTCATGGCGGCAGCAGCTTGGTTTCACTTGCGGTTGAAGTGAAAAGAGCTTGAAAAAAGAATGAATGAAGTAAAAAGTCTCTTGGGAAAAGCATTGTCTGTTATTATCGCCATTTGCTGCACTTTTTCTCACTTCTTTTTTCATGTTACGCGCCCATCACATTCTTGCTTTCTAATAATGCTTTTTTGTTTTTTGCTGATAGTAACAAATTTTACACGTAAAAGGTGGTGGTGGTAACCAGGTGGTGCAATTCACAGTGGTTGCTTTAAGTAGTTCTAGCCAACCACAGGAAACCAACGAAACTACTACTCGTTCCCATTCTACAATTATTGAGACTGAAGCACCTTTCCCAGTAAACTCATCAACCTTAAAATTTCCTACAATGCCGCTGTGGTCAGTGCTTATAAAAGACATCTTTAGTCATATCGTCGTTCTCTTCTTTTGAGGCGTGGGTGCAAATCACCAATATTTTGAAGAACTTCGGTCTGTGAAGTCGTATGTCTACACAGATAAGCCTAAGACGATTGGCACCATGTAAGAGAATATTCGCCGTGTTATTGCTGATATCGCTGTCTCGATTGCTGCAAAAATGGTCGAAATCGGACTTCTCGGCTGGAGTTTAAACGAATCAGTGGCGACGGTCACTTGCTCTAACTTATTTTCGAAAAATATTGGCAAACACTTGTCTTTGTAAGAAGCTAAATTCTTGGCCATAAAATTAAATTATATAATTATTTTTGTTTTTTTTTGAAATCATATGTCTAAAAACACCCTTTGGTATCTATAAAAAAAGCTCCAGTGAGAGGTGTTATAGCTCCGGTGCACTCGAAGTTGACGTTCTTTCTGTTTTTAAATGCTTTCATAGTTAATTATGAATTTATTATTATTATTTTTTTCATTCCGCGATTCGTATCTCTTTGAACTCCCCATTGTGGAAATAATAATAATTGTTTTCAACAATTTCCAAATTTTTCCCATATAAACCAATCGAAGCGTATCTCTAATTTATGGCCGCGCTTTTACTTTTCAATAAAACCTTTCCATTTCCCCATACCTTTATGTACGAATGCATACTTGTATGCAAATATGTTTGTAATCAATATAAATGTGCTGCATAATTTCCATGTCGATGCCCTCTAAATGCAGTGAAAGCTTTTTAAAGCGCAACGCGGCTGAGTGATTGTCTATACTCGCTGACCGGACGGCCGACTGACTGCCGGATATACACTTCACCTTCAACAACATGGCAAATTGTACATAATGAAAGTGGTTTCAGACCCGGCAGGAAAATGTGAACAATAGCATGGGGAAGAAGGGCCAGTTCGTGTGTATTAAAGGAGCATATTCCATTTGATACTAAGAACAAAAAATAGTAACAGTAAATCCTTGTTCATAATTTTAAAATTCTTAATTTGTTCTTCAAAATCTATGTCGACCTTCTTGAAGTATCCCTACTTGGCCCCAATACACTTGCGCTAACGTTTTTTCCAAACCTCGAAACAGTTGTTAAAGCCAATTTCTGGAATAGTATCAAAACGGTTTCTCCGGAGCGATCGTTTAACTTTGTTGAATAGTCAGAAGTCACATGGAATCAGGAGAATACGGTGGTTGCGGCACGATATTGGTTAAACATTTTCCGAAAAACTCACGAAGAATCAATGCAGTATGCGACGGTGCATTTTCTTGGTGCAAAAACCAAGAGTTGTCGGACCATAATTCCGGCCTCTTTTTATGAATAGCTCCGCGCTAACACCGGCATAACACTCAAGTAGTATTCCCTGTTCACAGTTTGGGTAGTTGGAAGGATTTCCAAGAGCACCACACCACGATGATCGAAGAAACTCACCTTTACCACGATATTCGGCCGATTGATCGTCTGTTTCTGGGTCGTAAGCATAGATCTAAGACTCATTGCCGGTAATAATACGTTTCATGACATCCTGGTAGTCGAAAAGCATTGTTTCACAGACATGACGCCGTTTTTCGAAAAAAAAAAAAAAAGTTAATGATTTGGAACCAATCGTGCTTGCACTTTTCTTAGGCCCAATTGATTTTTAGAGAGTGAGAAGATTTTGCTTAAAAAGTATATACAGAGGTTTGTTAAGATCCATTTTAGAAAAAAAAAATTTTGCTGTTGATTTTTACTCGGTCTACAGATCTAATCGAAGTCTTCTGTCTTGATAAATAGATGTTTTCACTGCATATTCGCTTAAGATGAAACTACACTTGACTACAGGAAACCGTTTCATAGAAAACATAAAGTTTTTTTCTTAGCCATACAATTTTTTCATACATTCATTACAATTTCTAAATTATTCAACATGAACTATAAATTGTCTTGGGAAAAAGTTTTCAACTAAATGCGTAATTTTTTCAACAGAACCTTTTAATGCATTTTAGTATTAAGCCATTGTGATCCTTACGAAACGTCCTTTCATTCTCTTTTCTTGAGTTATTAAGCTCTCATCTTAAGCTAAAAACCAATTTTACTACATTTTCATTAGCATTTCCTAAAGGGTGGCTAGGTATTTATGCCAGACACCAGCATATAATGCTGCGACTAAATAAATGTATTATTGCACAATAATGTATAGTTAATGCATGCATTCCAGCGACACCAACATATGTCACAACCAAATATTATATAATACAATAATAATATATATTTCTTTTAAACGACCGCAGACTATTTGAATATTTTAATTAGAGAAAAACAACGGTTGAAAGCCAGAAGATATTCGTGAAGCGACACGCTAAATGAAAACTAATAGAAATATTAATTTTTAGAAGCAATAATAACAATAAAAGACGTGAAGGCACACCAGCAGCGTCCGTAATATGCACTGCAGCTCATATGCGGGTTTACTGCTGTTGTGGCTGCTGGTAACCGGTTGAAAACTGAAATTTTTTATTTTATTATTTTTTATTAGTTTTACATCTATTTGCCGCTTATGTCAGCCTGCTGTAAAATTATATTGATATTGTGGACTAAAATCGCTGTTATAAAAAAAATTAAAAAAGAAAAAAAAAAGAAAAAACAGAAACTTCAAATTTTAGGGGGAATGTTACTTATCATTCGAAAGAACATTCTTTGGCAATTATTTTTTCAAGATTATATCTTTCAAATGTTGGCTCAGATGGTCCATTCGTCAAATTTACGAAGACTCATTCGACCATTTCGACTGATAACTAGACTTTACATATCGCCACCGAAAAAAAGTCCAAGGGTGCGATATCACATGATCTTGGTGGTCAATCGACCGGCCCAAAGCGAGAAATTATCTATTATTATTATTACAAAGTCAGGCCGTACACCTCGACAGTGAATCGCTAAATCCCCGAAAGCTAGGTTAGAAGATCCGGCTCTGGCATCAAGTGCTTAATAACAATTCCTGTGTATGGCGTTTGATTTTGCTGATGAAAAATTTTCAAGGCAAGCTTGTGAAAATCTATTGCCCCAGTTTTTTACCAATATGAACGAGAGTTTCCATCAGAGTGACATTATGGAAATTTCACCAAGTTATCGAACAAAACTTTGTATATTTGACCTAAACCGGATCAGAGATCTACCAGACTTTTACCAGACCTTATATTTAGGGTTTCTATAGTACTAGTTATAGTTTATTATATGATTATTATTATTGAAAATATAATATAACAAACATAGACATAGTCACAGACACATGTTCGTATATATACAGACATATATATAGTAAACATAAATTTCTATGCACCGATAACTCCACGGTCGTTTTACTTGTCAGCTGTTAGATAATCCACATAAATTTCTTTGTTCCGCCTTAATTAGCATTTTGATTTATGTATTTATGTGCAGGCGACATTTGTATAATTGTTTTTGGATCTCCATCGTAATTATGTTAATCGGCTTTATTTTTCCCTTTTCGATTTATGTTGATTACTATTTTTTATTGCGCGCATTTTATGGAAATGAAAAGTGAATATCTGCACGTTGATTCACCTGTTGGCTTATTATTTATAGTTTATGATGCCGTTTCTTGTGTCTTGGCCAGCTTGAAGATAATTTGATAAGTTTTTTTTTGTGTTTTTGGGTTTATGTGTAAGCTTCAAAGACTTGCGATTGTGTGTATGTGTGCATTATTATTAAAGTTTCATAAAGAAATCTAATATATCACCGAATGATTCGTGATTTGGAAAGTAGATTGGCACAAGTTAAAGGAAAGTAATTATTTTGTTTTAGAAACAATAGGACTTACAAATTTATTACGTTACATAATTACTTAGACGATTTAGCGGTCATATTTTTAAAGAAAAATATTTAGCATATTAAGGAAAGGCGCAGGCATACGTCTGGTGGAATTCGTTTTTATTATTCAAAAACTTTATCATCGAAGGCGATTACCGATTATTGCTATCGTCTATTGTCTCTTTATGCTCGCTAAATTTCTTTTCCAAGAGCATTCTTTTGAGATTTGAATACAGGAAGAGGTCGAAGAACGCGATGAACATGGAAGCATCCTAAAGCAACTCGGTTATCGTTTCATTGGTTTGAGTCAGGAGGAATCTTGATCAACTTGACAAATCGTGGAATTTTGTTCGTCAAATACTTCAAAGACACTGTGTAATGTTTCGAACGTCATGTACGTTCGTCGTGTTAGTAATCACATGGCCTGTTTTGCAACGCTTTGAGCAACACTACTACTAATACAAACAAACTTGCTGGGAAAAAGTTTTATTGTAGTATTTTTTCACACAATGCAGGAGTGGGTAAATTCAGATAATGACCACGCCCTAGGGATTGAGTTATGTTGAAAATAACTAAAAGTTACAGCTTGTGCAAAAACTGAAGCCGCTTGACCTTTCCAAGCGACATCGTTTCACTCTATGAGTTCTTGAAAAGTTCCAAAAAGATACGATGTTTTCAAACTAAATTTTATTCAGCGATGATTACCATTTCTGGCTCAATGGATATGTAAACAAGCAAACTTGCTGCATTTGGGACGAAGAGCAACCTGAAGAGATCCAATAGCTGCCATTTCATGCAGAAAGAATAACGGTTTGGTGTGGTTTGTGAGCCGATGAAATCTTGATGACGGAGAGAACGTAAGTGTGAATGGCGATCGTTATCCCGCCATGATAACCGACTATTTGATGCTTGCTTCTTACTCATCGCATCAATCAATGGATTTATTGACAGAACACTTCAGTGAGCAGATAATTTCACATTTTGAGTAGGTCGATTAGCTACCAAGTTCGTTTGATATAACACCGTTAGACTTTTTCCTGTGGGGATATGTCTAAAGTCTAAAGTCTATACGGATAATAAGGCCTTTGGAACAAAACATCGCGCGCTGGCGAAATGCTACCTACCATTCAAAATGCTCGAAAGAGTCATAGAAAATTGGACTCAACGGTTAGACCATCTGAGACGTAGCCGCGGCCAATATTTGAAAGAGATAATCCACGCAACTTAAATGCCAAAAAATTTTCTTTTGAATAATAATAAACATTCCCATTAAATTTGAAGTTTCTGTGTTTTTTCTTTAAAAAGGTGGGGGACCTCGAAATGGATGCCCATTTATAAAATGTAACCTGTGGTTGTGCTCTGGTTCTGGTACTTAGTTACCTCTCCACCAATTTTCTGCTGAATCGTTTTAACTGTTGACGGGGATTTTGCATAAAATTCGTACGTCAGAACATACTGCAGGATCAAGAGATTACCTTTTGTAAATTTTCATGTCTTTCCGTGGTGTCGTTCAGACGTTATGCGGGCACATAACGAAGTAGCGTTTAATTTTGTTTTTATAACATATGTACTATATATGCGAAAATACCGAAAATACCTTGCGATATTATGAAATGTTCGGTTTCACCCGGAAATTAGTGCTTTCATACTTGTTTCTAACTCGAATCGAAATTATAAAATTTAAGGAAGAAGAAATATGATATTCGATAAAATTTCGATTTTTTCATATCACTTTGAAATGTAACTTTTTCTGCAAATTCTTTTTTTTTTATCAAAATTTATACCAATGCTTCGATCATTAATGGAGGTGTGAGGGTTTCAAGGTAAAAAAAAAAGCTTTTTTGCGAATTTATTTTGTAAATATGGATTGAATCTTTTTTTAAAACCTTGAAACCCTAACCTCTCCCTTAACTGCATTCATCTATAAATAATAATTGTTTTTTTTTCTGGATTTGGGATAAATTTAAGCAGAACAAGTAAGGAAAGGCTAAGTTCGAGTGTGACCGAGCATTTTATATCTCATCTATGAACAAAACTATAATACTCCCTTTAGCAACTTTGTTGCGAGAGTATAAAAATCTGTCCCGTTTTTGCAGAAGTCCTCCTAGTCGGCTACCAGATCAAGGGGATCCATATTTTTATAAATAAATCGTCATTATTTTTTCACAAACACGATTTGTTTCTGACTTGCCAATGGAAAAAACTTTTAATGTTCTGCAATTATATGAGTAAATATGTAAGTACCTTTGGATTTTTCCATTATCTTTTCAAATTTCCTTTCATCTCTAATGATGCATAACGTTGCATACTCAATTCAAATGTATGTATTTTATATCTAATAAAAATCGCAATTTTTGGTTTTACAAGTTTCGGAAATTACTCTGCGGATTTTCATATATTGCTACATACATATATACGTATGTGGTATGTGCGTACACCGTGTCTTTAATTAATTATTATTAATTAGCTGTGATTACGAAGTTCTTCTTATGATTTACAACGAGAAAGCGAAAGTAGTAAAAAGTAATTAAGTTTTGTGGTTTCTTACTTTCGTTTGTACTTCATTGTATGTATGCATGTGGTGTGTGGAATGCAATTCGATTGAATGATGTGGCTACTTATACACATATAATTGGTTTCATAAATGCAGAATGGCCTTATCGAAGTATCTATGGAGTGGCATTACGCCGAAAAAATATTTTGAAAGGAATAAAAAAAAACAAAATTGGTCGAGATAGCTCGCTTTTTTAAGATGTGGAAGGAACGCTAGACATAGCGTTCATGAAAATTTTTGTGAGCGAAAGCTTCGGGCTAAGTGGGTGTCGCGAGAGTTCCCTTTTCATCTTTACATCGTGTCGGTAATCTAAAAGACGACAGCAATATTGCAGGAATTTAGCTCTAAATTCTTTTGTTGAGGCTCAGATCTATTTTCTAGAAAACCCCATATTTAGATGCAGGCCTAATTCAATAGAAAAAAAGCAAGATTACTTTAAAAAATTTGCAAGGACGCTATAATTGTTACACCGCCTTCGAAAATGAACTCTATAACCATTCCGTTAATTATAACCGTTATGTGATTAAATTTCCCAAACACCGTGCAACATTTTGCGAAAGTATAAAAAATCCAAAAGCAGACGCTAAGTGATAGCAACGTGCTTTCCACAAATATTTTCCCAATTGCTAATAACAATTTTTCTCTATTTAATATTTTGAACACAATACAATTTTACTACAGTTTTACAACTATTTTACAATGCTTTTACTAACGCGGTTCATTAAGGCGCACATTGATGCAAAGCGCGGCACAAACAGTAGTTGCTTATGAGCCGTGACGCTTCTTTTCCCCAATGACCCATTTTTGCAACAAACAAAGCCACAATATACGCACACACACATTCATACACGTGCATTCGTTTGCGATGTGAGGGGATTGCCGTATTTATTAAGTCAACAGGCAGCAAAATGCGACTGTTAAATGACAAATGTCGCCACTGAATTCCTGGTGCATGCACAGGTGAATGCTGCTGCAAATGCCTATGTGTGTGTGCGTGTGTAAGTATAAATATTTATATGTGTATAACTGTGTATTATATATTGTATTTAGTTGAGTGTATATTAAGTCAAAGGCCGTGACAAATTATGTTTGTCAACTGAGATGACAGCTTTTGTTGTTGCCTTAGCTGTTTTTTTGCATTGTTGTTGCTGTTTGCGGCTTAAGTTGACAATTGATAGCGGAAAATGTTTTTTTAATTTTTTCTTTAATTTTCTTAATATCACTTGTCATGGTATGAGTATGAGCAAAAAATAGTAAGATTTTGTTCATATTTGAAAATTCTTAATTTATTCCTCAAAATCTATGTTGTCCCCCTCAAAGAAGTCCCCTTTGCCCTCAATACACTTGTGCCAACGTTTTTTCCAATCTCCGAAACAATTGTTAAAGTCAATATCTGGAATAGCCTTCAATGCGCGTAATGATTCAGGTTTAACGTTTTCAAATAACTCAAAACGGTTTCCCCAGAGATTATTATTTTTGAAAACTTGGCGAAAAACTAATTAAGAATCAATGCCGTGTGGTGCAAATAGCAAGAGGTGTCGGTCCATAATTCCGGCCTCTTTTTACGAATAGCCTATCGTAAACGATGTATGACACTCAAATATTATTCTTTGTTGACAGTTTGGGCGCTTGGAAGGAGTTCGGAGTGCACCACACCTGGATAATCGAAGAAAACTGTCAACATAGCCTTGAATTTTGACCTGTTTTTGTCGGCTTCGGGTCACCTTTGCCACTATATTCGGCCGAGTAATTGTCTATTTCCGGGTCGTAAGCATAGATCCAAGACTCCTTCCCAGTAATAATACGTTTCATTATATCGTGGTAGTTGGAAAGCATTGTGTCATAGACGATGACGTGACTTTTCGAAAATATTGAGTGAATTTGGAACCAACCCTGCTTTCACTTTTCTTATGTTCAAATGATCTTTCCAAATGGTTTTACTGATCCTTCCGATATTCCAACGATGACTGTTAATCGTAGATTCTCTAGCACCAATTCCTTTTTTATTAATGTATTGATCATCAGATGATGTTGATGGCCGTCCTAGACATGATTCGTCGTCAACGCATTTTCGACTATATTGAATATTTTGTACCAGTCAAAAGTACTTGTTCGCGACAAACAATTATCACCGAAGGCCTTTTCCAACATTCTGAATGTCTCGGCACCAGAAATTTGATTCCGCACGCAAAATTTAATGGAACTTGTTAAAAAATTTCACTCATCGTAAAAATTACCGAATGCATTTTATGTAATTCAGAAAGACAAGCGAATACTAAACACTAATGATTATTTTGATGACTTACAATTTTTTTCTCACAGTGGTATAGAACATCGATTTCAAATAGTTGAAAGAGAGTTTCATTAATTGTATTCTGCTAATTTATATACATATATGGGTTTTCACCTCTAATCTTCCTTTTTAGAATAGAAATGCATTCTCAAAGTATGTTTCACATTGGAAAAAATATTTAAAGTCTAGTTAAAAGAAGTGCCTTATTTTTTCTTAAATTGAAGGTTTTACTTAGCATAGTCAGTATCATGCGACTAAGGGAAAATATGGACCGATTTCTTTGATGATTTGTTGCCATTTTGAATGTAATTTCATAATACAACTCTCATTGAAGTCTCTATTGGCAACAAATTGTGTTATTCAAACAAGTTTCCCTTGAGGTGAATCACTTGTTAATCACTTGTTGCCAGATCCCGACTATATGGTGTTTAGCTCCTATAGCGGGACCTATTGTTGACAGTACAGGTTCGAATTAAAAGTTTGGCCATAGGGAGCCACTCATAGTAGTTAGATGATTACCTATCAATGCCACCAAGCCCATAAAAAAACCTTAGTGCATCAATGCCGACTTGGTCAGCGTTTCTGCAGTCTCACACCTCTGTTTTTGCTTGATGTGGCCGTAAGCGACCCACTTTCCATCACTAGTAACCATCTGCTTCAGAAAGTGCTAGAAAAATCCATAACTAAGCATTAAATTAAGATATAAAACTCTAATTTGGCACAGATGAGGGCAGTAGCAAGGGGCACCTGTGGGCTGAAAATTTTGAAAAAGTGGACCCCCTACTACAATATCCAAATTCGCTTACGATGATTCTTATATGAACTGTTGTCGACAGTGCGAAAATGGATGGAATAGCATGACTCCCCGTATAACGGTACGGTTAAAAATTACCAAAAGCGCGATAAATCAATAACTAAATACGCCGGTGAGATCGAATTTTACGCAGGAGTTGGTATGAGGGCTTTATACGATCTATCTAGGTATCCATTGTTGACTTTTTACCACAAATATTGGTCAATATGTGACAAATATAATTGAAATTCAGGGATAATCTTTTCCTGACAATGGTATGTCTCTTTGTCAAAAATGAGTTAAATTGAAATATAGCGCATTTTATCTTTCTTATGCATCTCGGATGTACTATACTGAGAGGAATTAAGAAAGTGTTTAAGAACTTCATTAGTACGAAGTATTGTCTCTCTAAAGCTATACAGCGTAACCACGTACGTATAAAATGCGAGGTTATTAAAACAAATTCAAGTTAAAAATCAAAAAATATTATTCAAAAAGCAAAAGTGTGTCTACGATTGTTATTAAAAATATTAAAAATCACAATTTCATTATTAAATATAATAAAAAGTATTTTTTTTATTAAGAAATTAATTTATGTAGATATTAATCGAATACTTTGGTCAAGCAAAGACTTCCCACATATTCTTCGTACTAACAGCGTGAATAGTAAGTCTTGCTTCACATAATTTTCATATAACCATTATTATTTTCATCCAAAATAATTTGAATTGTGCAGTTGCACCGAAGCCATAATACGCTTCACAAATATAAAAGACTCCACACAAGAAACTGAGTTTAATCGTTCAGCTTGTAAGACAGCTATTTGCTATAGCAGTTCAATCCAAACAATTTCTTCGGAGATTGTGCCGTTGCCTTGGGCAAAAATCCATGCAAAATTCCGTGAAGATATTTTGTCAAATAAAAAAATTTTCCATACAAGGACATAATTTTTCTGATACCCGCGATTCCGACAAATAAGCAACTTCTTGGCGAGAAAAGGATGTGTTCAAACTTCGGATCGATAACGCAAAAATTGAGTGACTAATTCGTATATATAAAGACGGATGGAAAACGTACAAAATTTCAGATCGATATCATGGCTAAATCGACTCAGTTCGTCATTCTGATCATTTAAATAAAAGAGTATATGCTTTATAGGGTCTCCGAAGTTTCCTTCTGGTTCTAACAAATTTTGTGGCAAATTTAATATTGAATAATTTAATCAGGGAATAAAAAAATGTATAGTTTTTAGTGTATATACTTGAATAACTTTCATTAAACCCATTGCACACATACTAACTCTAAAGAGACTTTGGGACTCTTTCAATTATTTGTATTACACAAGTGTTCTATTTTTACAACAAAAGACTTAAGAAACGAACTTTTTCTATTTCTATTCCTGAATTGTTTTTATATAAAATTTAATACAGGGAAGTCGAAAAAGTCTTTTCGTATTTCGTTAATAGATGTCGTTGCAGTCGTAAATCTCGAGTGCTACCAACCACATTGTGTCATACCATATAGTGTTGGAAAGGTGAGATTTTAAGTTTCATTTAACCAAAATTAAGTTCGGGGAAGTTTAAAAAAAAAGCTATAGCTGCTCAAAAATGTGTAAAAATAATGAAGAAATTCGATATATTTTGAAATTTTTGTATAAAAAAGGGAAGAATGCCGCGCAAAAGTCACCAATGAAATTTATGAAGTTTACGGAGACGATGCTGTAACAGTTCGTATAGCACAACAATGGTTCGCTCGCTTCCGTTTTGGAAATTTCGAAGTTTACTATTGACGCTGATGAAATAATGTTTCTAGCGTAAAAATGGCAAAAGGTGGTCAATCAAAATGATACATTTTGGTTTATTTATTTATTAGTATAAATGAAAAAATTAGTTGAAGTTTGATTAGAAATACGAAAATACTTTTCCGACTAGCAATCTATTGACAACAAAAAACTTACGAAACGAACTTTTTCTATTTTTGAACTTTTTTATATGAATTTTATATTATGACTTCAATTAAAAGCTTTTAAAATATTAAAATTTCGTTGGAAGCAAATATTTCGCTGCCTCATATATTTAAAATAACTGTAAAGTAATATATATTGCATTTAGAAATTGATGCAAGCTTTCCATTATCGATTCTCTCAGTGATTTAAATAAATGTGTTAGCATGTAAACCAGTAATTGCTTTCCTAAAACACACAGCTGCTCAACTGATTTTATTCTGCTGCGTTGCCAACAACAAGAACACCACAAACAGCAACAGCAGCGTTGCCGCCATCAACTTAAACGCCATTTCAATTACAAATCAATTGAATTGATGTTGTTAAATGAATTATTTATGTGCGAATAAGGAGCAGAATATGCACACCAGCGACCTGAAGCAGTTATAAGTACCTATCTCAATGTACATATATATGTACATCTATAGATGTGTGTGTGTTTGTGTGTGCAGTCGTCAACTGGCTGTTACACTTAGCCAAATTTAGTAATTCAAGCAACGAGCAGCTGGTGAAATTTTATCTGCGTTGTCTCAACCGAAATGGCAACTAAGCGCAACAACAACACAAAAGCAAAAGCTAAGCGCAGAACATAAAACAAAAGAGGAAGCAGCAAAAACAGACAGTAGTTGTTGTTTAGTGTGGGAAAAGTCAGAAAGAAAGGTTATTATTAGAAATGTTCGCAGAATCTTATTGAACTCTTTGAAATCGCTTGATCTACAAAACGTTAATGGTCGTTTTGGTTAAACGGTCCTCAGTGCACATAAGTGGCAGTTAAGTGGCAGCTAATACTTAAGTGAAATCAGCTGCATGCACATTTAATTGTGTGTATGTGTGTGTGTGTGTGAGTGCGCGACTTATTAATTAGCGGTACTTTAACTAGAACGGTTAGAGTTTTCTTCGCTGCAATTTGAGTGTTGGTTATTGGAAAGAAAGTGTAGAAATAGAAATACAATTGATTTTTCGTGGAAAGTTGCGCTTGCATGGATTTGCAACAAAAGACTTAAGAAACGAACTTTTCCTTGTTTTGTCTTAATTTTTTTTCGAAATTTTTGTAATGCTTAGAGTAAGCTAAATATATTTATGTTAGTAGGTCGTGGTAACTGTAATATAAGTACCAATTATTTATTTCTATATGTATTTTTGTTAGAAAAAAAGCTATATTTAAATCAAAACAGTTCCAGGTATCAATACTCAATATGAAAGAGTGCTTAGAGCGGGCATTATTTAGGACAGTCGAAAAAGTCTTTTCGTATTTCTTATGAAACCTAATTTTTTGGCATATATAATATCTCAAATTTTCGTCGACTACTTTTTGCCATTCTGCCGCTAGAGACATTATGCCATCAGTGTACAACTTTTCTGGTTTCTCGACGAAAAACTGCGACAAGTAATTTTCACAGACTTATCTTGAAGTCAACTTTACTTCATTAAGGGAGTTCTGCATTGAACGAAACACAGGGTAGTTCTATGGTGTAAGGTCAGGGCTATACGTGGTCTAGCGTTGTCCTGATGGAAGACGAAGACCTTTCTGTTGATCAGTTGTGGGCGTTTTTTGTTTTTATTGCTTGCTTCAAGTTCAGTTGTTGACAGTAAAAAGAAGAATCAATCGTTCGATCAGGCTGGAGCAGCTCATAGTGGATGATGCCTTTCCAATCCCACCAAACACTCAGCATAAACCTTCGAGGCGTCAATGTGGGCTTTGCGATCATTTGCTGAGCTTCACCATGCTTGGACCATGTTCGTTTTCGTATGTTATTGTCGTATCTGATCCAATTTTCGTCTCCTGTGTACCATATATACTTTCACGGGAGGGTAGAACTTAAGAAGAGACCAGGAAAAAGGTAGCGATGAAAAACGTCAAAAGCATTCAGTAAAGGTCGTGCAGTTATCGAAAACTTACTTCATGCGAGTCGTCCATTTATCTCTATTAATGACGAAAACATCGAAAAAGTTAAAGAAACAGTGCTCGAAAATCGTTATGTTGGTGTCAGAGGCATATCAGAGTATCTAAAAATCACTTATGGATCGATTCGAAATTTGTTTCATAATATTTTGACTATGAAGCGTGCCAATGCTGCACTCATACTACAACAAAAAAAAAAAACAAATCTTTTGCAAAAACGGCATCGAGCAGATATTGACAAAGATGTTCTTGACAATGTAACTTATCTTTACCAGTGACAAGAAGCTTTTCATTATGACTTCCAAACTGACCAACGAGGTAGCGAATTACTCTTCAATAATGCGCCGAAACTTAAAAAAATTACATCAATGTCGGTCAAAAATTAAGGAAATACTCGTCGCTCTCTTTGATAAATGATGTGTGGTTCACCGTGAATCTGTTCCTCGAGATTGACCGGCCAAAAAAATACTACTTAGCCGTTTTGAGGCGTGTTCGTGAAGCAATTCATCGTAAATAACCGAAGCGCTGCACAGAAGATTAATGGATTTTCCACCAAGATAAAGCGTCACCACATTCTTGGTTGATTTGGACTAACTTCTTGACCAAATACGAAACGGAAGTTAGTGCTCAGCCACCGCAGCCGCAAAAACAGCTTTGGTAAACGCATCGTCAGTACATTGAATACATTAACAATCATTCAGAGGAGATGAAAATGAGATTAAGGAGGAAGATTTTGAAGACGATTATAAGGATTTATATTAAAGTGTGCGAAGATCTTGTTTTTCTCCAGTCCTGGTCAAATTTGTTGAGATAGCATATCCATGATTTTACTTAGCATTTAGTGGCACTGTTAGTAGCATTGAACGATTATATAAAGAGGGTTTTACTTCACTTTCTTTGAACCAGTGAAGTGAGCATTCTTATCAGCAAAAGATTTTTACCACTAAAAAAACCCGAATGCAGTTTTAACCTTACTAACTCGATCTCTAGATTCAATACTACATAAGAGGTCTGTATTTATATTCTAAATATTCTATTATACTGAAAATAATAAGTACAAAGAGAGAGGAACATGTTATTCTTGGCATAAGAAACTAAGGCATTGTATTGGAGGTGTTATTTTGAAAATAATTAATACAAATATTTGTCAATCGAAATGCAAGGGACCTTTTGAATGGCCTCTACGCCTGCATAACGCTATCCTTCATGGTCAAATGCATTTTTCCGAAAAGGAAAAAGTCGCACGGTGCCATATCAGGTGAATACGGGGAGTGGTTAATGGTTAAAATGTGATTTTTGGCTAAATAATCGTCCATCGAATGTTGGATTCTGAGCAATTTTTGTGCACACACCTTTCGACAGCCCAAATGTTCGGTGAAAATGCTTTGGAGATGCTCAATTCCATTTCTTTGAATTTCAGTGATGATTTCGGCTGATTTTTGATGAGTGTCGACGGAATTTCCGGTGAATACGGTTTTTGATTGGTCTACACGTTGATCGTCCTTAATGTCCTCACGACCACTTAGAAAACGTTGAAACCACTCGCGCACTCTGCTACGTGTTAGGCAATCATCGGCATAAACTTGTTTTATCAATTGATGAAATGTTTCGGTAAAAGTTTTACCAATTTTAAAACAAAATTTAATGTTGGCTCTTTGTACGAAGCTAAATTTTCGCGCCGATAGCACGAACATACTCACACTTAAAACGCAATAACTTCCCGTCCAATCAACGAAATGTCATGAAATTCTCACTGGACAATCGATAAAATAGGAGATTCTAACGCACTGGTCGATATATAGATGGCGCCACCAAGGGGCATCTTGTATAATAAATTTTTCATTTGACAACTTACTGAAGGTGTTCTACGGATTATACTGAACACATTTGTTTCAGAGACTATGGATCTAAAGCCAATATTGAGGAATTAAATTCGAATTAGAAATACGAAAATACTTTTTCGACTACAAAATATACATATGTATGTAAGTAAATATATTTTCCATGAAAAAATTTTACTGGACATAATTAAAAAATTGCCTAAAGTCCATATCACACGGCGGCCTCTAAGCGAAAAAACAACAATAATAATTCATTATAATTTTTCTTTTACACAATGCTTGACCAAAATTTAGGCAACAATTGCTGAATTTCGCAAATGTCACTTCACTTTTCTTAGCCGCGCCATAAAAGCGGCGACTAAGAAGTAAGAAAACAAAAAGAATTTCAAAAATATTGTTAATTATGTACGCACAGCTGACTCAGTTGGCGACATGCAATTTCACTTCCCTACCAATTTACACCGCCTTGCGACAATTGCGACACGCGCTTGTTCGCTGGCAATACGAAGGAAATTTGGTGGCTTCCAACGATTTTGCATACCAACGTTTGTTTTCGTTATATCTGTATGGCAGTTAGTTTTAAAAACGTAATAATAATAAAAAAAATAAAAGCATTATGTATAGCAAAAACAACAAAAAAATCGTGCTGCAAGAGAAATGTGTCAAATCGCTTAACTATTCAAAACGGTGAGCGCACCAAATATTCCACGACGATTTATGCTCTACACGCCACACATATAACACATACAATACATACTTCAAACATACACAATTATATACATATATACACATATAAAGCAATGTAGACGAAACGTGAAAAAGTTTACTCTCTTTTGCTCAGCGCTGTGCTGCGCCTGAAACTCCGCTTCCCTCCCAGCGCTTACGGTAATATAGTGATTTGATTTATTTTATATTGTTGTTGGTTTTACTTTGTTTTTGGTGCGTAAACACTCCACTTTGGTGTTCATATTCGCATTGCCAAAGAAAGTGAAACTTTTCTGTATAAACAACAATGGAGAAATACTATACTCACGGACAGTGTATGGGCATGTGTGAGCGATAAAAGGAGCATAAAGGCGAAATAAATGGGAAAAAAGTGAAAAGAGAAAAGATAAATGAAGTAGAAAAATATGAATATTTCAAAAAATGAAAAAATGAAAAAAATAATGAAAACGATTGCGTAGTCATGCGGCATAAATGCGAGTTGCTCTTGCTTCTATTGTTATTGTTGTCATTTTCCGTATTTTGTAATTTATATGCACGTAATTCATTGCATGGCCATAAGCTGCCTGTGTGCATATGAGTTTTTGAATATTTTACTGCAGTAAAATTTATTTTGTGGCCGGCAATGGCGTCCATAAAATAATACAGTGCGGAGCAAAATTATGAGTTCAGTGACTAATAGTTAGCTATGAATAATTAAAATTTTTTTTACAAGAATTTATCATACCATTGATTTTTAAAAAATCTGAATTTTCGCGGTTCCAAACATATTTTTAAATAAAAATTTATTATTTTATTAATTTTCAAAAAATCCGTATTTTTGTGACTTAAACTACATTTGAGTCTGATTCTGAAAGAGGACAAGATGAAATGTCTTCATCAAACAAACAGTCATCGAACTTCCACGTCACTGCTGACAGTTATGATTTTGAAGTCGTAGATAACTTCGTCTTGGAACCAGCATTAACACCAACAACACAATTAGCCTCAAAATCCAACGCGGAATCATTTCCCTTTCTTATATAGCCTAAAGCCCAACACTTTATATGAAATCACTTATTCATATCACATCTACTCAACCGAGTCACACGGATACTAGCTAGCCACCCTGGCAGCGTTTCTTATATACAGCCAGCTAGCTGTCGGAAGCCTAGCACTTCAGATCAGATAAATGCATCATTTGACAACATATCAACTCAACCGAGAAACTCGGAACTCAACTCGGAAAAAGTATGGTCCTTTGGGCTTTGGCAATGGCGAGGTCCGCAGTCGATTAAACGATGACATAGTACAAGGAATTAAGAGGCAGCGACTACGCTGGCTAGGTCATGTTGTCTGTATGGAAGTGACAGTACCCGTCGAAGAAACGATTGATAAGTTCATCAAGAGCTGTGATAAATTCAATTTCTCTTTTTTCTCTTAAAATAAATATTCAAAATTAGGCCTTTTTTTGAAGGTTCTAGACTCGCCTAACAACTTTAAAGCCCTATAGCATGACTATTTCAATTCTGTCTACTTATTATAGATAAAAACGTAGAGCAGTTATAGTGTGATAAAATTTTTTAGCTAAAGCATCCGAAAAATGGCGCTGTGGTAAAATGGTTTCAAATTTCATGAAAAGATAATATTGCTATCTAACTGAAAACTACGAGATTTAGCAATTTAAATCGTTAACTTAGATTAAACATTCAAAAGAATTTATATAAATATAAGCTTTCAAATATTTTTAGGAGTTTAAGGGGCTTTTCTAGTCTAGAAATAAGAAAAAAATCGTTTTTTTTTTTTTTTAAGTTTAATTCTTCAAGAATATGTCTGCAAGAGGAGATGTTTTTTTTTTCGAAACAGTCATTTTCAAAACGTTACCTACGGTTCCTCAGCTCTACCGGACTGATGTAGCTGAAATTTTTAGAGTGTCTTCTCTATAGACTTATCTACATATGTATGTCTCATATAATCACAATCCCCTTTAATCAGCTGCTAGTTTTTTAAATTTTGAATATATTTTTTGAATTGCATTTTTTACACTTCAAAAATGAGCTGATATTCATGCCTCTAAACTAGGATACCTAAAGACTTTTTGTTTTATCGAAAATAAATGAAAGTTCTAAAAAAACTGAAAAAAATTAAAACCACGCTGGCCACGCTAAAATAAAAGCTTTCAACCAAAATTCATCCAAACTTCTCTTTCAAAAAAATGCTGCAATTTATTTTCGACAAACATATTTCGAAATTCTCGCAAAACTTTCTAATCAAAAAATATATCATAAATATAAAAATTTATGTTCCATCAGGCACATTCCCACAATACCTACAAACACAGCCCATTTAATTGTTATCTTTATCCTTTATAAATAATTTACTACGCTGAACAGCTCACTGCCGCCATTCACTCACACAACACACACATTCTACATACATACATACACACACTCAAGAAACGAAAGACTTAAGCCACAAACTCGCTTTCAATTAGGCAAGCCACTTTTATTCTGTTACATTCTCATTCTGCCGCGACCAACAAGCACAAGCGCAATCGCGCCGTGGGAACTTTTGTGTTCGTGCGAAATTCGCAAAATATGTTTGTTTACTTACAATTAACGTTTTCGAGATTTTAAATCGCTTATCCATATTTATATATTCCATTGTGTCGACCGATTACTGTGATTACCGCTGTGTGCTCCAGCTGTTGACGCTGTCGGGTGGCTGGCGTTTAATTATTATTGCTTTATTATTAACACTTTCTTTGCGCAAATGTACCTTTTTTCAGTTAAGAGATATTGCAATTGTTGCACTGTTTTGTTGTGTGTTCACTTGGACGTGATGTTTTGTGTTGTTCTGGTGCTCTACCTGCCAATTAATTATAGATTTCACGCATTTCACTTGGAATGAAAAAAACTGCCATTATTAAAAAATATATTATTTTTGAAGGGAAATTATTTGTATTTGTTATTATTATATATTTGCATTTTAACTATTAACGCACACCAACTTCTTAGATTTTTGGAGAGTTTAATAGTAGCTTTTTTTAATGAAAATAATTTTTTTTTTGTGTTGTACTTAGCTTTTTTAGAATTTAACAGTATTGAGAATTAAATGGGTATTATTTTTTCGTTTTTTTTTGTAATTGAATAAATTATTAATTTAATTTTTTTTATTGTTTGTAATGAAATAATAATTTTTTTAAATTTTTAGTGTTTGTTTTTGCACTAAAATGTTAAGACATTTTTATACATGCTTTTCGAAGCATTGCTAATATTAATATTTAAAAAAAAGTTTAAAAACTATAACAAAATAAGGTTAAGAGCTCAATTAGTAATTATTATATATTTACCACTTCAAAAGTTTTCATTTAAAAAATTTTTTTTTAACTTCGCTTTTTGATTTTTTCTAATATAAGTATTTTAATAATGTACATAAAAAATAATAATGTGCAAATATTGTCACCTAAAACACAAAATAACGTAACATCACTTTTCAAAAGTTTATAGACGAAGGATAATATAAACCATTCACATTGAAAAAAAACTTCACTTTTAGTTAGAAAATGCTTATATATTGGATATATGTATCTGGCAGCGCGAGCTTAAAATTTTATGCTACATAAGTAATATGGATTTTAGAATTTTAAATTTTGTATGAAAATTTTGATTAGTAATTTTTTTATTATTGATTTTGTTTACTTTTAAATGGATTACATTTTTTATAGAATCTCTTTTCTTCAATATACAACTTTTTTAGATAATTGTATTGTATTTTCAATTTTCTATTTTTTTTTTTTTTTGTGATAAATGAAAGCTAAGACATATTTTTAGACTTTTTTTGCTTTCATGTGTTTTTATTATATTTTGTTAAATTTTAAATGCAATAAATATTTTTATAGAACCTCATTCCTTCAATTTACTTAGTATTATTTAATTATTTTTCCAATTTTCTACATTTTC
>NW_017535374.1:199688-258041 GCF_001853355.1 Bactrocera latifrons
ATTATCTTTCTCTATATTTTTCATTTTATTTCATTTATCTATTTATTTTTTATTTTCTCAGCACCTTGCATGAAGTATTTATATGTTTAACACTATTATTAACTTTATTTCATTTTTTTATATTAAAAAGTTAATTTTCGCTTAAACTTCACTCTTACTTTACCGTTGTCTCGAAGCACTTTATGCACTTTTCTCACGTGCAAACAACACTTACACAACAAAATATGAATTTCACCAACTTTGTTACATTTCTAAATGCACACATCACCTCAGCGCTGAATTGTATTTCACTGCAACGCACCACACACATACACACACAGCGTTGTATGCATGCGTACACATGCGCAGATATGCCACCTTAATTCCCTTTTATGAGTTTTTAATTTATTTAACGTTGATACTGTTGTCGTTGCTATTGCTGATGCCGTTGCCGTTTTATCTTCGGCCGATTTATATTTCATGAACACTTCCTGCTAGCAGTTCACAGAATAACTAAATGGCAAATGTAGTACGCGACGCTTGGCTAAGTAACCGAAAGCAAAAACAAAACAAGGCGAAGAAGAAAATCACGTTCACACGCTTGGCACTCACGTTTACAACTGTGCGCCGTACCAGCGGCGAAAACATCATCAACACCGAATGGCAGGCAGCAGGCAGCAGCAAACACCAAACGCCACCAAACCAAACAGCGCAGACAAACCATAAGCCATAAAGCAAGTGTGATGGCAGCGCCGAGTCAAAGCAGAAGTGGCTAAGGCGGCAGCAGCAGCAGCAGCAGCCAATAAGCCAACATGAAAGCCGCGCGCAGAACCAGACTCAGACTCGGGCGTAGAGTCTCAGACGCGCATGGCTAAGTTGAGTTAAGTGGCAAGAGGCAGTTAAGTGAGCGGCAGCGGCTAATGTCAAACCGTTGGCAAGCACCAAAGCGGCAAGTAGGTGGAGGGTAGCGGGCGGCACGCTGCTTTTGCTGATAGTGTTGGTAGCGCGCCACAAAGCATGCGCGCTGTGCGGCAGGCGGCGGGTGGTTGTTAAAGAAGCGCGCTTCCTAATGCCTGAGAGAGCGTTTGTGGGTAGTTGAGTGTGCGCAACATATATATGTTGCTGCGTGTTTGCATTGTTGACTTTGTTGCGTGCGTGTGTGTGTATGCGCGCGTTTCTGGCGTATTGTTAGGCGCTCGCTCGTATAACAGTCACATTTGACGCCGCCGCAAAGAGTGCCGCTAGTGTCTTCTACTACTACCGCATGCCTTTCCGCGCGTCTCCCACATATTGCCATCGTGCCAATGCTCGTCTGCAATTTACGCGTTGAAGTATAACTTTTTCTTATTTATTATTCGCGGCATCGACAGAAATCTACTGAAAACAAACAAAAACAAAAAGTTACTAAAAGAGACTAAAACCACAGTAAAGTGCTAGTGAAGAAAGGCAAAAAAGGAGCGAAAAGGTGAAAAGAGTAAAAACAACAAAAACAAAAATAAAAACAGTGTTAACAGACATGTTGTTAGCGCCGCTGTAGCATTCGAGTGATGAGCGATTTGCCACATTTGTACACATGGATTTGTTTAATTGTTGTTGTTTTTTTGTTATTATATTTGTAGCTACATTTATGAATTTTGATAGTACTACTACTCTTCTTCTTCTTCTTTTACTACAACCAATATTATTTTTTCTTCTGCTATTTTACTACTACTACTTTTTTTCATTACCACCAATACTAGTTATTATATACATTAGTATATTTCGGCTGCAACTACCATACTATTATGGTGCAACCAATACTATTTTATTACTGCTACTGACTACCAATACTAGTTTTTACTTCTACTACTATTTTACTACTACTATTCTCGAAATTGGGCGTCTGTCATATCTTGCTCTTATCAATTTATTATGAGCAATTACAACAAATACACAATTTATGAAAACTCCAAATTCAATACTACGAAATTTTTAATACTTATTATGAAAGTTGCAGACTTACATTTTTCTAAGTTCTGTTATGAGGTGGTGATTTATGCTATAATGAAAATATTCTTACAATTTCAGTATTTTAATACTATTTATTCTAGTTTTCTACTACTTTTTTGTCTACTACTATTTTTATTACTACTTTTTACGTTGTTTATGTGTATGTGCTCTTATGTTTTAAACAACTATTCGAAAAAATTTCATTATTTAAATGCCATGTATTCTAGTTTTCTACTACATTTTTGCCTACTACTATTTCTAAACCGCGCTGAAGTAATTCTTTTTATTTTCTAGACTGGATTGTTTGCTTAATATATCTTCAGTCTATAAATTTTGTAAACTGAAGGCGATGTCCACCGTCAATAACGAGCATTAGAGACAAATGATTCAATCCTTTTTAGTACGAAATGCCAAAATCAATGTGATAAGGCCAGTTAAAGGTTAGTAAGAACTTTTCTACTTTTTAAGCAATATGTAAAACCTTTTTTCTTTTGTATTACAAATTTATTCGCTTAGTATTTATATAAATTCTACTACTATAAAATCTACTACTATTATTCCTAATACTTTTTCGTAATATTATGTTGTACCATTATTTGTCACTTTTTGTCGTCGAAGTAATTTTTTGCGTATTTCTACTTATTGAACTACCACATTTTTGTTTTTCTACTACAATTATCACTACTATTTTTAAACCACCCAAACGCACGGCATCAATTTTTTATGACGCAGTACTTTTCGGTTTGCTTGTTTCTACTTTTTATACTACGCTTACAACTACCATCTTAGCTACTACTATTTTTAATATTTAGTACTTTTACCACTACTATTTTTAATAGTAACGACTACTACACAATCTCTACCCTGTTCACTGAGGTGCAATTTAGTATGCCAGAAAGTAATGTGTAGGCGCTGAAGATGTACTAGCCAATACTTAAAAACAGACAGACAGCTAGACAAACTGTTGGTCAAATGGTCGAACCTTTGGCTAGTCAGACACTCAACCATTCAGTGAGCAAGTCACCCAGCTGCTAGAAACTACAAGTATTCATACATACTAATGCTTGTGTGACTGCATCGGACTCTGCTTGCCGCCACAGCAGCATAGCTGACGCGCACAGCTGATTGGATGCTCAACTACTACGAGCTTGCGCATTTCATACACCGAACACCGCTGTGTGACGCCAAAACGTTTAACTACAAGCTTGCTACTACAACTTTTTACCACTGCTGAGCCTGCCAGCTCTGTGGCTGCGGCTTTTGCGTTGCTTAATCATCGCTTCACGTTCTACGCTTTGCGCAGTGTGTCTGTTTGTGCGTCTGCCTCTGTAGTACCGTCTACTTGTTTCTCTCATTTTCTCATTTTACTTTTTTTTTTTGCTTGCGCGCGCACACTTGTTTCTGCCGTGCGTTGTTGTGGTCTTCGCCGCATTAACATTAATGAACGCGCCTGCACGCCTTAGTAGGTCAGTAGTGGTAATTGGCGCGTCATTGTTTGCTCGTCTTCATTTACTCATTCGCCTTCAATTTTTCTATACTTTACTTAAGAGTTCTTTTATTTTTATTATTATTCTTATCATAGCTTTTTAATTTATTTCTCATTTTATTTACTTTCGGTTTGTTTGATTCGATTGTCTTTTTTATTCGTAATGTTTGTCATTTTATTTATGTTTAATGACCGTAACCAGATTAGATGGAGTGTCTTTTATAGGTATGCTTTACAAATATATCGTAATATCGTATTCATTGTGTAAAAGTGTTCATCTCTTTTTTTTTTTGATAGATAGATATATTTTTATTTCATGTACAATAAATATACAGGAAACAAGAAAAAAAAAATTCCCTCATTCTGTCACTTTTCAGTCCAACAAATTAATATTAGGTTGTCAAAAAAGTCTTGCGGTATTTTCGCTAGTTGGCGCTGAGAGCACGTAGTTCTACTTTATTCGTCGCATCGGGTCATGCTATACCTTTTTGGAAAGCTCATTTCACGTGTTTGATTGATTGACGCCATATTTTACAGTACTACGACCTGTTGAGGCCTTTCTTCTAACAATGATCTAGGTGTTGACTTATTGGACTGTTGTAATTAAAACGACTCGAGTATATGGATCATATTGAAAGGTTATACATAGAATAGTGACTCTTAAACCATATAACAATCTTATATCCGGCTGAATATAATGTATAAAAATGTTCATCTGTCTTCAAAAAGCATTACTTCATACATTTCTAATACTCTTCTTTGAAAATGCGAAATGTTTTTCATTGGTTCTGTTATTAGGCGTAATACTAATTGTATACTTTTCTCACAAAGTCGCACACCTCCAAAAGTCTTTTTAGAACTATTGAGGCTTTTCTTCAAACAATTATCAAGCTCTTACTTTATTAGACTGTAGTAAATAAACTGCTTTTAATCACAGCTTCTAGCTATTATTATTCATCTGGAAAGTTTATATATAGAATAGCGACTCTTGAACCGTATATCAACCTCAGGGCTGGCTGAATATCATCTTGAAAAACGCCTCATATTTGAGCACTAGGCGTATTTAATTAAACTTAAGTCAAGCATTTCGCATTGGTGGCCAAATAAAGAGTAGTCCGAAAGCATTTTTGACAGCACATACCTATAAAATCGGTACATTTTTGCAAAAATTGATTCTCTTGGTAAAAATTTTTTGCAAAGAGTATTTTGTATGTGAAATATAATAATTTGACAAATTCGTATAATATATTGAAATAGGGTTGTCATGTAATAACATTTATAGTGTTCTTTAATTAAAGAAAAATCATAGTTATGAGAGCCGAAGAAGTCATTACAGATTAACAAAAAAATATGAAAAAATATTTGTATATACATAAAAGGAAATCAAAATTTATTTTTCAATAAAAAATTTAGTAGAGTTGCCAAAATTTACAATAATTATATATTTTTTTGGATTTAAATGCTAATGGTTGTCAAAATGCCCATAAAACAACAGTTTATGCAAATTTTAGCTTAAAGCATGCTTAAACAGAGTTGCCATAACTATAGAATTCCATAGAGTTGCCATTGTTTACAATATTTATATAATTTATTTGAAGTTAAATGCCGAAGCTTTTAACTTAAAGCAGGCTTAAACAGAGTTGCCATCACCAAAGAATTCTAGCTATCCAAAAATAGAAATAATAAGCTGCAAAATAAAGGCTTGAAAATTTCCGAAAAAATGTTGGAATACCCCAATTTACACATATTTATATAACCGGTGGCAAAAGAGATGACAGAGTTGCCATTTTTTAAAATTTATTTTCGCTTACTTTTGTAAAGAAATATAAAAAAGATGTAGCTATCAAAGCTGACATGAAAAAAGTAGTTTTAGCTCAAAGTTTTCTTAAAAAAAGTTGCCATCTTTACAGAATTCTAGTTATCAAAAAATGGAAATAACAAGCTAAGGCTTGTTAAGCTTAAGGCTTGGAAACGGCATAAAAATGTTAAAATACCTAAATTCACACCAGCCGATGTCAAAAGATATGCCAGAGTTGCCATATTATTTAATTTTATTTCGTTTACTTTTATAAAGAAGTAGCTGACATGGAAATATATAAAATTGTATGTTCTGTATACGCATTTACATATATATTCGACGCTTATATGGCAACTCTGTCGGCTATTTTGTTTTAAACTCTTACAATAATGCTTATTTTAATTTTACCGTATATTTTCGACAGTTTTCCTTTGTATTTATAAACATTGTTTTTTTTTGCATGCAACATATTAGTTTTTGTTGTTGTTATTCGCAACAAACTACTACATTATGCAAAACACACATCCACACCAACACGATTGCGACGAGCGTGATGCTGAGCTGAGGTTGACTTTTCCATGCCCTCGTCTAAATGATAAATGTGCGACTAAACCGCACAAGCAGACAGCGAAAATCATAATAATAAAAAATTAAAAAAAAAAGAGTATACAAGTATATACAAAATATTTGTTCGTGAGAATAGCGGCGCTTGGGAGCAGGGGTACCGGAGCTGCAACACTTCGGCAATATGTTCACAAGGTGCAGCCGACATGCAATTGCTGTGTATTTTTCCCCCAAAGTGGAGGCGTTTGTTGCGAAAATTGGAAAATTCAATTTATTTTTCGGTGAACAGAAAATTTTAAGGTGAGCCTACTATGGCCGGGGCCACAAAAGACTTAAGCAACAAACTTGCGCGGTGTAAAACCCAAATAACTCAACGCCGCCGCATAGTGTGTGTGTGTGCAAGTATTGGTGCTGCCATCGGTTGCTTTTTCAGTATTTATTTTGCTACGATCGAATGAAATTTGTGCGTATGTGTATGTGTGTGCGGAAATGAAAGTGAATTTCTAGCGGTAAAGCTAATTGGGTGTAACTATTTAAATTGCAGCTTCTCTAAATTGGCTAATGTTAAACAGACACATACACACATACTTGCAGACAGGCGACTATTATTCGATACTGATTAAGGCCCCCTTCTATGGAAGGATGGATGTATGGTGTGGTGCTACGGAGACAAAAACCAAAAGCAACGGATCCAGGCCCTAGACAATAAGTCATATGCCAAATAAATAAGCACATTGCACAGGCTGTCGGCACTCAGACTTATCAGTGCTTTCCGCACAATATCAAGTGACGTTGCTGAAGTAATACGAGTAGTCAGTATTAGTCAGCCAAAGGAGCTAAAAGAGATGAGAGAGAGAGAGAGTCAAGGACGGTCAATCCACACACTGATAACGGACAACCATTCGTGGATCGATATATGGCATGGGGACTATAATTTCCACCTAACCCAAATACTAAGTAGACATGGGTGCGTCAGACAGACTTTAGTTTGAATTGTCCGAGATGTCCAGAGTGCTTTGAAAACTCTGAGCATTTTTTTTTATTGCTCTCGCTTTTTAAGTACAAGGGAAACGGTGGAAAATTGTATGACACTTATGTGCCATTCAACTGAAAATTTTCAGCGAAGCGGCAGCCTCAATCAAAAGTGAGACATATAGAGCAGATTAGATGTCCGTTATTCTGTGCCATAGAGGATACTTAAATGTCTTATTGCTCTCAGAGTTGGGTTTAACTGATTTAATTTACACACTACAGGGTTTGTCCGGAAAGTAATAAGACTGAGTCGATATACAAAAAATTATTGAACCAATCCTTACAATTCTTTAAAAATATTCAAAACAGGCTCCTTTGCCAGCCCGATTTTCAAGCATTGAAGGCGTCATGGAAGCCATTCTTCGGAATAGCCTTGAGAGACGTGGTGCATCTGCTTAGATCCTCTCTGTCGTCTCTCAATGAAAACCTAAAAAAATTGCAAGTTAACTTGAAAAGGTTCTCAATTTACAAACAAGTACTTTTGTAACTAGCTACTTTAATACTAACTGAAAGTTAGATACAATTTCGTTGAAGTCTACGGTTATTAACTTAAAAAGTAGTTATATTCGGAACTAGTTACTTTTGGGGTAGTTACATTTGGATCAGTTAATTTTGAAACTAGTTACCAAGGTCAAAAATTAATTTACCAATGAATTTAATTTTTAAAAAATTCAGAAGGCTTTTTAGCATATATAAAGTTTAAAACATATTTTTCAATTTTCTTTTTTTAGGGTGGCAACTATTATATGTCTCAATTGAAAAAAAAAAATCGTGGGTTATATTTCTTTGCACGATTTTTCTGAAAGCATTACATTTTATGTACATACGTATGTATATATTCAATTATCTTGAATATATTTCAAAAGTGGAAATTACAAGCTCTATTAGTATTTTTTGACGGTTTTTGACTAAAACACATCATGTAAGATTTTGTTCAGTTGTATTTTTTTACAAATGGTGGCAACTCTATTCAAAGAGTGTAAATTAGAAGCTTTCTAAGCTAATTAATAGCTTTATAAGTATTTTTTGACGGATTTTGACTGAAACACATTACGTACAAATTTTTACAGTTATATTTTTTCAAAATCTATAAGAATTTTTTAACGGGTTTTGACTGAAATGCATTATGTAAAATTTTTCACAGTTATATTTTATCAAAAGGTGGCAACTCTATTCAAAGAGTCTAAGTTAAACCCCTTCAGAGTATATTGTAGACGATTTTTGACTGAATGGCAATACCAAAAATTTTGTTCCGTTACACTTTTTCGTAAGGTGGCAACACTGTTTAAAAATAGTTTAAATTAAAGGCTTTCCAAGACATTTTATTTTATTTCTGTCAATATTTTTAACTTTTCGCATACATTTCGTAATGTTTTGTTTAGATAAAGCAGTTGGGTTGATAGATGGCAACATATAAATAAATTGTATAATCTTAAAGTTTCAAAAAAAATTTGAAACGATTTATATGAATGCATAACTTGCGGCACATATTTCATATTATATTTTATTTAAATAGAATAATATAAATTTATAATATTTTTTTAAGCAAGTGGCAACTCTACATGGAAATATTTAGAAGTTATAAGTAGTTAAGAAGAAATAGAGGCATCCTCCGATTAAATTTTCTCAACGTCCCAACCACTGTGCACCATCATCTACAATTACACCAAAACCAATACTAAACTGAGTGAAGATTAACAACCATAACAATGATGAAAAGTCAAAAGACAAAAAAAAAAAAAAAAAAAAAAAAAAAAAAAAAAAAAAAAAAAAAAAAAAAAAAAAAAAAAAAAAAAAAAGACAAAAAAAAAAAACACGCGTTTAGCTTCAGCGCAGACTTACACAAATGAAAGCAGTACAAAATCGTGTTGACTTCAACGTCAACTTCATTGATCTTTCGTAACACCATGTGACTGAACGGACGAATAAACGCTAAAGTCAAACTTATTGCACAACCACAATAAGAGAAGAAATGTATTGAAAATAAACTGAAGACGGGCGTTGAGCATCACAACTCTTGGCCATGAGAAGAAAAAACTAGGAAACAAAACAGGATAAATGAAAACAACAACAATTACTTCGTATAGAATGACAACGAGCACAAAGAGTCATGACTTTTCGCCCTGTTTCGTAGCCGAGGTGATGGCTGGTGGCGCCCCTATATGCTCAGAAGGGGAGGTCAAAAAGTGTTGAAGCAAATAATATTGGTGCTTAATGCTTTATATAATGGTTAAATATTTCTAGAATTAAAAAAAAGTTTTCGGAAGTCTTTTATTTGAATAGAGTTACCACATTTATAATAAATACAACTGCAGAAAAATTTTCATAATTTGCTTTAGCCAAAAAACTATTCACAGATTGCTCTGGAGATACTAATTTACACTTTTTTCATAGAGTTACCACCTTTCTGATAAAAATACAACTGGACAAAACCTTACAAAATCTCTCAAAAATTATAATTAAAAAAGTCCTACATAATGTGCTTCACTCAAAAAATCGTTCACCGATTGCTCTGATCGATTTTAATATAGATTCTTTGCATAGAGTTGCACCTTTAAAAAATTATAGCTGAAATAAGTCCTAAAAAAGTCTTGAACCAAACTTTTTATAATGTGCTTTAGTCAAAAATCGCCCAGAGAAAGATCTGAAAGATTATACTTAAAGCTTATTGAAAAGAGTTGCCACCTTCCAAAAATATTATAACTAAAAAAAGAGGTCTTCATTCAAAAAATCATCCACAGACTGCTCTGAAAGACTTTAATTTAACATTTTTGAATAGAGTTGCCACCTTTAAAAAAATTATAACTGAAATAAGGCTTAAAAAGTGTTATTTTCTTTTGTACAGACATCCTTTATTATTGCATTCTACCAAAATCTCGAAGTAAAAGTTTATCTCATTTTCCAACTTTTTGAGCTCCCCGCTTTCAAGTCCAAACATGCCTACATAAATATAATCATATGAACACAGCTGATTGCCAACATATAAACAATTACACACATACATACATACACTCCTGTAAATATAACAGCATAATAAACACACATATCTACAAGCATCAGTCTTCACTTGGTCTTCTGCAATATTAAACTAATCATCTCGCTGCCCCCTCAGTCGTACACTTCAACTGTCGGCGAGTCGTTTGACGCACACTTTATTGTCTGCGCTGACGCGCTGACTTAGTGACTGACTGGCTGGCCGATTGTCTGAATCAGTGTAGACTTTCTGATGCATACTGCACCTCTTTCGGCTGGCTGCTGACTGCTGGCTTGGCTGACTGGCTGTTAGCTGCATGATTAAGTAGCAAAAGTGCAATGAAGTTGAGTTTTCGATTCCACTCGCTTCGGTGTGCCAAGTGAACGGGTAATGCTGGGAACTTTTTGCGCCATGAATGAAGAACGTGCTTGCTTGTTGTTGTTTTCATTGTTGTTGCTGTTATTTTTTGTTGTGTTTATGCTTATTGTTCCTGTAGGGAATGGTGTTTTAGTGCTTTCTTCGGCGAAATGGCGAAAAATGGGTGGTCCGGCCCTCTGTGTGCATGTTGCAGGGGGGAGAGCGCAAAAATCTGTAGACATACATACATACATATGTATGTACGCTGTTAAATATATACAAGTACATGTAAACGGGCAGAAAACTTGTTTTATTTGCATTTTTATAGCTGTAACAGGAATTACGTTCCCAGCAGGAAACGTCGGAAGCCCTATAAAAAACATTTATATACGCGCACTAGTTGCTCATTTTTTAAAATATGAATTTAGAAGTTTTCACTCGAGTTTTTCTCGACAAGAAGCTGCTCATTTGTCGGAACCGCCGATATCGGACCACTATAGCATATAGCTGCCATACAAACTGAACGGTCGGAATCAAGTCTTTGTATGGAAAACTGTTTCATTTGACGAGATAACTTTACGAATTTTGGCATGGATTATTGTCGAAGTGAAAAGTATATTCTCCCACAAAATTTTGCGGATCGGACCACTATAGCATATAGCTGCCATACAAACTGAACGGTCGGCATCAAGTGTTTTTATGGAAAACTTCTTCATTTGACGAGATATTTTCATGAAATTTAGCATGTATTATTTTCCAATATTATAATGTTATCTCCGATTATATTGTTCTGATCGGACCACCATAGCTTATAGCTGCCGTACAAACTGACCGAACAAAATCAAGTTAAACATCTTTTTATATACCCTTTCATGGCATAAAAATTACGCCTGTGAGGGGTATTATACGACCTAAAGTTCACTTTTTTGTTTTGTATATTTTTTTATGTAATTTAATATGCATTTAATATGTTTTTTTTTTTTTAATTTTTTCTTTTTTAATTTTTTCTTCCTTTGTTTGGCTTGTTGGTTGTGTGAAAACTATAAAACGTCTTATTTCTCATAATTTTCGTTTTTTCCGCTCCTTCATTGTTGTTTTCTACTTTGTGGCGAAATTGCATGCGAAATTTGCAGCACACATACACACACCCACACATGCAAAAACGCGAAAAGGGCGCTGAATATTGTAGGAAATGAGCAAAGCAAAGATCTTTAATGCATTACACATATGTGTATATACATACTTACATACATATATGTATATGTAAGTACATATATAAACGTTTACTTACGGTAAATTTAACCAAACGCGAAATGCCCGCTTAACCACGGGGCATAAACGTACAAGCCACAATTTATAAATTGGGCGAACGAGCGCTGGGATCGCCTTATTTGCTTGCTGTGCCGCCGCCATTAAGTGAAAGTGCAAAATCGATGAAGTGAAGCCGAAAGCAAACTAAAAACAAAATGTGAAAAAAATATTAAGTTAGTATTTCTCGTTAACTCGAGCGTCCGGCAAATGGGGGAGCGTGTTTAAATGCTAAATCAATCGAAAAATATGTTTTCTTCTGCTTATACGATCACATATGTGAAGCCGCCACTTATATATGTATGTGTGAGTTTGTGTTTATATGCATGCAATATTTATTTTTTATTATTTCGTCAACCAATAAAGTTGCCGTTCAGTTAGTCCATCTTAGTTTCCTTCTCTCTGTGTAAGTTACATCATCGCTGTTGTTGATTTTAAATCGGAGAAAGCAATATTTAGCGCTCTTCTTCACGCCGCGATTTAATTATATAATTTTGTTATAGGAAATGTAGGCTGAACTCGGATGAAATTATTTTTTGATGTGCTCAATCCATTTTTAAATGAGTGGTCATTTGTGTAAACACTGAAAATCACAGCCGAGCGAAAATGTAAACAAATTTTGGGAGAAAGGGGCTAAATTATCAAAATCGAAATCTAAGGGTAATTTACTGAGTTGTCAACTCTCTGTTCGTGATTTACCAATAACTGTAGGCATTGAGTGGTTACATCGTCTCGATGGTCAGAAAAAGGTGTTTTTTATGATTTTGTTGTAAAGATTTACAGAATTTCATGTATTTCACAAAAAAAAAAAAAAAAAAATAAATAAATAAATAAATAAATAAACAAGTAAAGAAGGGCTAAGTTCGGGTACAACCGCACATATTATTCTCTTGCAACTTGCAAGGAATAAAGGAGGAGGAAGTGGAGTACCTTCAGATACATAAGGCCTATTAGTTATATTTTATTAAAATAAATCTATCTATTGATCTATATATTTGTATGCGAAATAAAGTCAACCGAAAGCTCGAAAATCCTTATATTAGGTACATATATGAGGGCTAAGGGAAGTATTGACCTGATTCAATCCATTTGTAGCATATAGGCATACTACTATCAGGAAAAGATCCTCTCGGAATATCAATTATAAATTTTACACATTGGCCAATATTTTCAGTAAAAAGTCGACTATAGATACTGATGGCAATATTCCTCCTAGGTGCCGAATGAACAATTTTTGTTAGATTTGGACAAATGGTCTGGCCATAACGCGGCATACCCAAAAGGCATTATTCTTGCAAAGTTTTATCCTGCTAAAATAATTTCATCTTGCTTTGTACACTCGAATGGAAAGAATCAGATGGAATTTAAAATTGTGTTATATGGGAAGTAGGCATGGCTGTAGTCCGATTTCGCCCATTTTTACACTGAAATATGGAAACGTCAGAGGAGTGTCATGCGCAAAATTTGGTTAATGTCGGTTGAGCGGATCCTAAGATTTGTGATTTCACCTAAAAATTCTCTCATACCAGATCTGGGTAAAATTTAATATCTATGGCGTATTTTGTTATTGATTTATTGCGCGTTTAGTACTTTTTTAACAGTAACGTTCCGATTTCAATCATTTTGACACTGTCGGTGATAGTTCTTATAATGTCCTAAGCGAATTTTGCTATTATAGCTGTAGTGGTCAGTTGTTCCTTGCTACTGCGATCCCCTCTGTCTAATAAGAGTTTTATATCTTAATGTAGTGCTTAGTTATTATATATATAACCTTATATCTATTCAGATTAGTTTTAGGTGATATATACAACCGTTAGGTGGACTCTGTAGAAGCATGTTGCAAGAGTAAAAAAATGATACCTGATACCAATGTTTCATAGCAGATCTCTGAAATCCTTTATTATTACTATTATAAACGAATATAGTTAACGATCGAAGGACTAGTCACAATTGTGATTTTTGCCAAAACAGCGGGTTCCCACAAAAACTCATTTTTTGTGACAAATATAAGAAGAACGTGGGGTCGAGCCTTGGGTCCGGTCGTTTCGAAAAAAATTTTCTTACCGCAAAAAACGTATGGAGAAAGCGTTTAAAGTTTAATTTCAATTAAGAGATTCTTATCTTATCCCTAGATAACCTTTCGGAGGATTATTCTTGTTATGAAAAATTTTCCATATAAGTTTTATCTATCCTTATATATATATCTACCCTTTGTTTGCCTGATTGGATCTCCCATTTATCTAGACTTCATATTCTTTCATCTGTGATTAGAGAATTTGCTTGAAGTCGGTTTTCGAGTTGCTTCGTTCCTAATCGCATGCTTTTTGTGTCCATTTAAGCTTTTTCCTGACTCTAATATATAAAACTTTGCACTAATACAGTTTTGCAAAAATTTTATACCCACAATAATTGGTTAAGTTGTAGTTAGTTGCTGACATATTCTTTTTTTTCGAACCCGAATTTCCCAACACTGGAACCTAATAATATTCCCTTAACGCCTTTCGCTCTTGCTACAAATTTCTACTCTACAAAACTGTAATACTTCTCAGCGACTCAAATGAAAACTACGAAGTTTAGTCGCTGAATTAGAAAGTAACTAAGATAGACGAGCATGCAAAACTTGTACAAATCTAAGAGCATAACAGCGAACCAGACAAGAATAAGGCACTCAATCGCCAAAGCAAAAGCTAAAAAAAGGAAAAGAGGAACGCGCTAGTTGTGATATCAGTAGTGCGTTGCAAAGCAGCAACAACTACAAACAACTAACCGCATAAAGACGCCAGTTTGTCTAGGTACGCAGACGGTGAAAATTTGCAAGAATCAAAAGCACAACAAAAAAGTAAATGAACGAAAAAAAAGCAAAATAAACACATTCAAAATACAAGCGAACAGGTGTTCAGCGGCAAGTTTTATGCATGATCACTACACTGTGCGACACTTATTTAGGTACATGTTATAGAAAATCGAAAGCAAATATAAGTACATTGCTGGAGAGAGTCCCGAAAAATAAAGTTTTAAATTCGAATGTCATATCAACGTTCTTGGAAGTCGATTCGTCCTAAAATTTGTACAACATTTGTATTAAGATAACTTTCAATTAATACACTCTATCAAGTAGTGTTTTTTTCGAACATATGGCAACGCTGTTCAAGGAAAAACTTGATTTTATAAATATTTTTACTTTGTTTCCCATTTTGTTATATTCCCTTTATTTCATTATTAAAATAAAATAATTATTTTTAAAGCAGAGCAACTCTTCACAATTTTTTTTGTAAATATAAAACTTCTTTGTTTGAAAAAAATTTTAACTAAAATAACTCTTAACTACTTTAGATTTTATAGCAATATTATTGCATAATTTATTTTCAAACAGGTGGCAACTATTTTTTTTAAATAAGTACGGTTTTTTTAAATCTGTTTTTTTTTTGTTAATTTTATAAAAGTATATTTATTTGAAAATATTTGTTGATTAAAAACTTTAAACAGATGGCAATTCTTTTATTTCTTAGCTGTAATACTCTTAAATCTCTTTGTTAACTTAAAACTTCGAACTAAGAAGATTTCAACTAAAATAACTACATATTACATAATTTATTTTCAAACAAAAAAGATGGAAACTCTTAAAAAAATTGGCTTTTTATCCGTTTTTTGTTAATTTTATAATGCTACATATATTCATTAAAAAAAAATTAATTTTTTGTGAAAAAACTTTAAACGGGTGGCAACTCTTTTTTTTTTTAGCTGTTACTCTGGCAATTCTTTTTATTAAAATAAATTCGGCTTTTCTAAATATGTGATTTTATGTTAATTTTATAATACTAAATTTATTTGAAAATGTTTGTTGATTAAAAAATGTAAAATGTGGCAACTATTTTTTAATAAATTAGTTTTTTTTTCTTTTTTATGTGAATTTTATAATACTGTATTTATTTAAAAAAATTTTGTTTGTTTAGAAACTATTACAGGTGGCATCACTCTTATTTTTTTTGCATTAAGTCTTTAACTCTTTTTGGTTTGATTTCATTAAAAATTTTATTTTATTTACTTATTGCTGTTTTTAAACCGCTGGCAGCCTTTTCCGAATCAAACTATTTTCAACTATGATTTTTTTTAAGCCGCAGTTTGAAATCCATGAAACAGAGTTATTTAGCTTCGTTTTGTCCTTTTTGTAATATTCGTCTTAAATATATTATTTTTTGTACAGAAAACTTTTAAACTGGTGGCAACTTTATAAAAAACAAAAAATTGTGAAATTGATTAGTTTCCAGGTCGGCTGCATTTTAAAAGATTTCGAAACGCACTGTTATGAAAATATTCACAGAATTTATATAAATGACCCATCAAGTGTGACTAAGCAAATTTCGCACACTGTATGAGCTTAGTACAAGCTCTAGATCTTAGAATCAAAACAAAAAAAGCATACGCAAATAATAACACGCAAGCCATAAGAAGAGCATAACAAGCTCAAGAAGAAGACCGAATTGCCATCAAAGTATCGGTAAATAAAAACAACAATAAAGTACAAAAGACTTAAGACAGCAACGCATACAGACCAAGTAGTGATGTCCCAAGCCAAGAGACAACTTGAAACGATGCGCCACATGACTGCATCGTTCTTGAGCCGACGACTTTTAATTCTGCCTTTATATAACTGCCTTAAAGCAATGCAATGCCTGCGCGCTCATTAATCCCAAGACCAAGCGGCGGCGCGTAAAAACAATTCTCAGCCGTAAAATCGCATGCTGGCAACAATTATGTCTGCAAGAAGTCGAAGTCGGTGAGTAGGATGATCTGCCTAACGCAACTAAAGCGCTAAAAATTATGGCGCAGAGTGTGCGGGGTGAAGACGAAGCACTTGTAGACGATTTTTAGTGGCATTTAGCAAGCAAATGTTCTACTTTCACCAAACGCTGCAGCGTCGACGAGCCGACGAGCCGCCCAGCCGCATTTAATTCAGCTCAACGGCAAGTGGTCGCGTGTCGTCCACAAAGCAGCGGCACGCAGTCAACCATATGCGCTGGCAATATGGCGACAGCAACTCGCACATACAAAAACAATAATAATAATAACAACAACAAAAACAAAGAAGCGCCGCATACGCAAGTCGCATGTCGAAAGTACGCGCAAAAAGAGCAAAAATTGCGAAATTAGTCAGCGAGCATAAAAAATGTTGTCTGTTGTGTGTTTTTATTACGATTATCTACTAAAGTCTAGGTGGTCACGCATGCGCCGCCGCACACCTGTGGTTGTTCACATGTGTGGCAATACTCTCACGCTTTCTCTCTTTTTGCGCACAAGATACTCTCTATTGTTGTAATGCGTAGTTCTAGTGCAAGCAGATGGCTTCTGTAATCTATGCTAGCTTGTTTTGGGTCGGCGCAGACATTGTGGCAACAACACTGAAATTATAGTCACGCGGGGGTTTGATGCGCCGTTTGTTCTCACTCAAAACAAATAAGTAGTACATACTTATCAAATATAATACAAATTGATATTTTATTTTCATTTTTACTACGCCTATAGTTGTTTTAATAACCCATGCAACACTTCGTTTTAACCAAAAATAAATATACTTACAGCAATCACGACTCATAAAGCATAGACACTTCCTTTTAATCAAGGCTGCGAGCCATACTCGTTCATTGAAATCTTTATAAATATATATTTATCCAACATCGAAACCATATTTAGCCAATATATAAACCCTATTTGCGTTCTTATTCCACGCTCCACCCAGTGTTTCATTCTATTTCTCACCTTATCCCAATCAGCTGTGGCGCCAACTCAGCTGTTTGCATTTTGTCGACGCCACCGTAAAAACAAGTGCTAAATAAATTTGTTTAAATATTTCAGCTTAAAATATCATTAAAATGGATTTAGAGAATGAACGCGTGCTCAAATTGATTTTCCCGGATGGTTTGCCAGGTTTGTAAATAATCAAAAGTTGAAAGAAATCTTTATAATTAATGTCCATTTATTTACAGAGAACCTACGCGACAATCCAGAACTTTACAGTTATTTAGCTAATTTGGGCACCTACAAGGTGGAACAATTAAAAAAGGAGCAAGCGCGTTTGGCAGACGAAAACAAACGTATTGTGGAGCAGACACAGGAGTTGGCCATTTCCAATTATAGAACATTCATACATACCGCCGAGAATTCGCGTTCAATTTTCACCGAATTTAAAAATACAGAAGAACAAGTGAGCACCTTGCTAGATAAATTGCCTGTCTTTACGGCGGAGTGTGAAAATTTTCTCGCCAAAGCTGAAGATATAAATGAGGAAAGACGCATTAATTCGATAACATTGAAAAAGAATGCACAGCTGCTGGAAATACTTGAGTTGCCGCAACTGATGGAGCGTTGCATACGCGAAGGCCGTTATGAAGAAGCATTAGAACTGGCAAGTTATGTGCAGAAATTGGGACACAACCATAGCGATATACCGATTATAAAGGTGGGTGTAGTTTATTAGTGGTAAATTTATATTTTAATATCAATAATTATGCTTTCAGAGTATTGTACACTCAGTGGAGGCGCTTTGGCACACAATGCTGGTGCAGTTGGTGGCGCAGTTGCGCACCGATTTACAGTTGCCCAAATGCTTGCAAATTGTTGGTTTTCTACGACGTATGCAGGCATTTAGCAATAATGAATTGAAATTGAAGTTTCTGCAAGCGCGTGATACGTGGCTTAAAGGCACATTGAAAGCGATTGCCAAGGATGATGGTGCGTTTGTTTGCAGTATTTATTTATATTAATAACATTAATTATTCTAAAATCATGTCGTTGCATATAACAGCTCAGCAACATTTGACCAAAACCATTGAGGTTACGCGCATTAATTTATTTAATATTATAACACAATATCGCGCGATATTTCCCGATGATGAGCCGAGCGTTGTTGCAGCCCCCAAACCAATGCAAGGGGTGACGTGTGAGGGTGAGCGTTTGTTTCAGGCATGGCTGCATAGGAAGGTTAGTAGTTAAATGGATTTTGTTGTGTATTTTTAGAGTTTGTGAAAAAACAACTGTGTGGCTTTTTGGATAATTTAAAACATAAGTGTTGTTAATTTTTTTTTTTTTTGATTTTAAACTTTTCAAATTACTATGAATTTTAATATTCATATAATTATACTATTAAATTGAGCTCAGGGTTGCAAAAAATGCTTTAAAAAATAATTCCATTCACATTTGAATTACATACATACATTACTTTATATGTTGTAATCCCAAAAATTTTGTTTCAAAATAAATTTTAAAATTCTAATCTCAAATACCGGATTGAAAAATTTAAAAATTAAAATTAATACCAAATACCGATTTCAACAACAAAAACCACATAACAATCAATCCCAAAAATTCGAATCGAAATTAAAAATTAAATTCTTAATCCAAATACTGGAATGAAAAAAATTTTTATATTAAAATTAAATGTAACAAAAAAATAAAAAAATAAATAAAATTAAAAGTAAAAAAAAAATTTAAAAAATAAAAAAATAAAATTAATAAAAAAATAAAAAAAAATTAATACCAAATACCAGTTTGAATTAACTCCAAAAATTTAAATCATTATTAATTTAAAAAAAAAATTCGAAATCAGAGTTTACAAATATAATAAAAATATATCTTTTAGTCACATTATTGGAACTATAAAATAAAACTTATTTTTATTGCCAAAATTTAAATTAAAAATTTTCAATCAATTTTCAATCAAATTTTTTCGCGTAGCTAAATATTGAAAACATAATTTTTAATCTAATTTTTCAATAACAAAAAATCGCAATTCTGTTCAAAATTACCTACAACTTCATTATTTTTATAATTTTACGATAAAATTTCAAACAACTTTTGAACTTCTGTCAACAACTAATACCTCTACAAAAACATTTCCTTTTCAGATCGACGATTTTTTGCACACTTTGGAATTCGATTTGGAGCGCGGCATCAGCTCGTTTGACACCGTACTCGGCCAGTGCATGTATTTTGGGCTCTCCTTTAGTCGCGTTGGCGCCGATTTTCGTGGGCTAATGGTGCCCATCTTTTTGCGTGTTATACGGCGAAATTTCGGTAATGCAATTTTAAACGTGAATCAAAGTTTCGCCCAAGAACTCGAACATTACACGCTTATTAATAAAGTGACATTGCATACACGCGGGCACAAAGTGGATACAGCCAGCAATAATCCGACTACTGCACAGGAGCAAGAATCGTATGCACCACCAGAAACGTTGCTAGATTTCCATCCACTAGCCTCACTTTGCAATGGCTACTTAAACGCGCTGAACGAATTGCGTCTATGTGCGCCGGTCGCCTTGGCAAATGACGTCACACGCGCATTACAAACGTCACTGGAATTTGTCGCCACCAAAGTGTTGAGTTTATATCGAAAGGAGCAGCAAGCGTTCACCAGCGCCGAGCGTGAGACATTCGTTAAGTTGTGCTCCAGCTTGGCTTACGATTTAATACCATATATACAGCGTTGCATACACGCCATATTTCCGCAACAGACGCTAACCAATCATTTGGGTATCAATTTGTTGACGTTGGAACAAGAAGGCATCACTTACTTGCAACAACAAAAGATATTGGAGCCACTAAAACATTTATTGCCCAACAAAATACCCGAAGTATTGCTTAAGCAAGAGCCGGCGCCAACGACAGTGGAACCAGCGGCAGCACAGAGTGATGCGAGCGCTGTGTCCGCCGAAAGTTAAGCGAATAGCAGTAAAATTTGGCATATAACTACATAACCTATTGCGATATAAACTTAAGATGTCTTTAAGTTACATATTAATAAATAATATATACAACGCTGCATATAAAACGCGGCTGCAATACATACAAACGCGTGTGTGCTTGCGAAAAACTCATTTATGTGTTCGCCACAAGTGACCACAAATGCCAAATTCATATGAGTCACAATCAGCAAACCACCCTCACAACATTCCATACAGTTTCATAAGTACATAAATGTGTAAAATAAGTGCAAACATACACCACTGCATCACAACAACAACAACAAAAACAATTACTAAATAATGTAATTTATGAATTACAATTAGAAAGGAAAAATTAGCCACATGAGCTGAAGCGCAAACAAGCTGAGCATCATCAGCGTTCGCCGCAGCCACATCTGTACATACATACATACATACAGCCCAGCCACCCACTACAACTCATTCATCCGCACATCTAACTAGCCATTCATTTAACCTCATCCTCACACACACACGCACACCATCATACATACATATATATTTGTAATATTTGCGGCACTGCCGATTGCTCGAAGTTTTATTTCACTACTTTGGTGTTTGTGCTTTGGTCATCATTTTTGTGCAGCTGGTGTAATAAAACTCCCCATTTGGTCATTTGGCAATTATCCCGATAAATTAGCCGAAATAGTAGCGTTGCCCCGGCAAGCAAGTCGGCTAACTGTCAGAACAATAGCTGAAAATCAAATAAATGAGCAGCAGCAGCAAATAACAACAACAAGAACAATAACACCACATTGCTGTACTCGCAGGTTCGTATGTGTTGTATGTTCGTTTGTGTGTGTTGTAGTGTAGTGTAGCGTAGAAGCTGACAAAATCGACAAATGAATGGACGAGTAGATAATTTTCGCATTTATAAAAAGGACAATGCGCTTAAGTAGCGCCAAAATGACAGGACACTCGTGGTGGGGGAGAAGGAGAGAGAGTGTGATGTGTGTGCGAATGCACGAGTGTTTTGGATATTTTTCGCATATTGCTACATGTGCTCGTACATAGTTATTATATTTCTGTCTACATTTATATTTGGCAATTATCTCTTTGGATATACATACATACATACATACATGCATATGTACTATATTCATTTATATACTTTATATGGAATCAGTTTACGGATATTCTAGTAATATTCTTATGGTAAAACATAGTTACATATAAATGTATGTATTGTATGTATAATTATATTTCATAAAGTTTTTAAGGGACACACCTTAAAATAGTGATTTTAGGGAATTGAAAAACATAAAATCTTGTGGGTATAATTTATACAAATTTTAAGAATTTACAGTAAGAAAAAATTAATATAATTCGAGTTACAAGCCATCTCCACTGGGGCCCAAAAACATGATCTCCTCTGCTGCAGTCATTCCGCCTTTCTCCGCTTATTAAACTAACAAAAACTAGAAAAAACATTAACTTCGTTTGCACTGAAGCTTCTTATTTATTGTCGTGGACACCGTTTATGCGGTTATAGCCGAGTTTACAACAGCGCCCCAGTCGTTCTTACTTTTCGCTGTTTGGCGCCAATTAAAGATTCCAAGTGTAGCTAGATGCTTCTCCATCTGTTTTTTCAAACGGAGTCTTCCTCTTTCTCTGCTTCCCCTGGCGGACACTGCATTGAAAACTTTCAGAGCTGCAGTGTTTTCATCCATCCGAACAACATGACCTCGCCAGCCCAGCCACTGTCTCTTGATACGCTGAACTCTGTCAATGGCGTTGTATATCTCATGCCGCAGAAATCTTCCGCAAAATCTTGTATCTCGAAAACTCGTAACGCCGACTTATTAAATGTTGTTACCGCCCATGCCTCTGCACAATATAACACGACGGTAATGATGAGTGGCTTGTATAGTTTGGTATTTTTTCGGCAACAGAGGACTTTGTTTCTCAATTGCCTACTCAGTCCGAAGTACTTCCTGTTGGCAATAGTTATTCTGCAGTGGATTTGCAGGCTGACATTGATGTTGGTGTTAATGCTGGTTCCAAGATAGACAAAATTATCAACGACTTCGAAGTTATGGCCGTCAGCAGTGTCGTGGCATGCAAGTCGAGTGCGGTTGTTATGGCCAATGATATCAATATCATCAGCATACGCCAGCAACTGTATACTCTTATAGAAAGGTTGTACCTTCTCTATTCATCTCTGCAGTTCCAATTATTTTCTCCAGCAGCAGATTGAAGAAGTTGCACTATAGCGAGTCGCCTTGTCTGAAACCTCGTTTGGAGGTCCTTGTAGTGCTGCTCAACGCCTACTTACACAATCATATTAGCTTTGCGGGGATACCAAATTCAGACATACCGGCATAAAGGCAGCTCCTTTTCGTGCTGCCAAAGGCAACTTCAATATCGACGAAGAGGTGGTGCGTGCGATCCTTTTTTCACGGACTTTTTCCAAGATTCAACGCATAGCGAATATCTTGTCAGTTGTTGATTTTCCAGGGCGAACACTGGCTGGAGCAGGTTGGAAAAGTATTCCCTTTAAAATTTCAGTATGCTCTCGGCATCAGTCATTAGATCAACTTTGATGTTCTACAAGAGTATGCTCAGGTCGTGAAACCTTTGGGTAATCGCCGCTCCTTTCGTAGAAATTTCGAGCATTAACCCTGTCTGCCAGTTTGTCAAGCTCTTCATACTCACGCATTTCGTCCTCTTTCTTTTTCTGTCTGCAAATGCTTTTCCCCTTCCCTCTTCAACTCTCGATATCTATTCCATCCCGCACGTGTTGTGGTCGATCGTAACGTTGCAAGGTAGGCAGTCTGTTTTCCCTCCGCTGCGACACTGCACTCCTCGTACCAGCTGTTGTTTTGCATTTTTCGAAAGCCAATGGTTTCGGTTGCAGCTGTACGTAAGGAGTTTGAAATGCCGTTCCACAGTTCCCTTATACCAATTAGTTGACTAGTGCTCTGAGAGAGCATTTCCAGCTTCTCGACGTCGAACCTTCCTCGTGGTTGTTGACTGCACAGAGGCGGGTGCGAATCTTGGCTGCAAGTCGTCGTGGAGGCTGAATTTACCGACCGTGGGTGCGTTTCCAGCGCTCATAGAAGGCATCTTTGGTCACATCGTCCTTTTCTTCCGGCGGGGCGTGGGCGCAAATCAGCGATATGTTGAAGAACTTCGCTTTAATGCGAATTGTTTCTAGACGTTCATCCACCGGGGTGAATGAGAGTACTCGGTGACGGAGTCTCTCTCCCACCATGAATCTCACACCAAACTTGCGCTCCTTTATATGGCTCTGTAGTAAATGTCACAAGGACTCGTCTCTGTCCTTGTCCCATCCATCGAATTTCTTGGACGGCGGTGATGTCAGCCTTTATTTTTACGAGGACATCAACCAGCTGGGCAACGGCACCTTCATAATTAAGGGACCGGACATTCCAGGTGCATGCCCTCAATTCGTAGTCCTTATTTCGTTTGCTATGGTCGTCATCAAAAGCGGGGTCTCACATCCGAGGCTTGTTCTTCCTTTTCATTGGTATTAGTTTTTACGTGGCGGGTCTCAAACACAGCGCACAACCCTGCGGAGGGGATGTTTCGCCTTAAAACGAATGTTCCTAGGCTACCGAGAGGATACTTGGTCAAAGACCGGAAATTATGAACTGCTTGAGTCATATGTAAAATATTCGTTTCTGGCCACTCCCAAGTGAATGGCGATCAGAGAACTGTCCTCACTGGCCTGAACTTCTACACATGACTCCATCCTCCAAAGTTTGTTATAAACTTTAAAAATTATTAATTATCAGTTAGTTCAAATCGTGTAGAGAAAATTTTATATTGAATTTATTTATGTTCATTAATGTATGTTTTTATAAATGCAAACATTTTGTGTGGGAATACTTGCAGGGGAACATATTATTGATTGATTCAACAGTTCATTTTAAACGAATCTTCGAAAAAATGTCAGTGCAAAAAAGTTATTTGAAGACTAGGAACAGATTCACAACTGAGCACAGTTTACAGTTTTTGTTTGTTGAATATTTATTTACTATATAAAAATAATTTTGGGGTTATTACTGCAATTTTTCAAAGTTCCTACATTCCAGTCATTAAAAATTATAAGCGTTCCTGGGAACAGTTGAATGTTATGTTCTATGAGATTTCTAAGATTTCAAATTTGTAGCCCACGAAAAGTTATTTTAAGACTGGGAACAGATACACAAATGAGAACAGTTTAAGTTTTTGTTTGTTGAATATTTATTTACTGTATAAACATATGTATGTATATGGTGTTAATATTGCATTTTTGCAAAATTTTTCGCTTTCGAACTCTTAAAGATTATAAACGTTCCTAAGAACAGTTGATTTTCTAAGTGTTTGAAAGTATTATATGAGTTTGATACCTTTGAAAAATATTCCAGACTTGAGAGCAGTTGTCAGTTTGTGACATTTTGCTTACATGGGCCTAAATTGTATCCTTTAAAATCAACACTTGTTATTATTTCTTGCCTACTACTTAACTAAATCGCCATATATGTAATAACCACATTTGGGCTTGGCGACCACTAACCACAAAGAAATGGGAATTGCACATTGAATTGCGTGGATTTACCAGCATTCAACGAATCTATGGGGCTCACAAAATATTGACAATTGTACAAAGCTAAGGTCAATAAGTGTTCACACGTCTGACTAACTATTCACAAAGCTGCATTTTGTTGCTGTGCTCATGTGGGGTATGCTTCTGCAATGTCCTCCAAAAATTAAGTTGATAAATCTAAGTGCTTACAAAGTGCAACTAACACACATACCCATATACATATAAGATACATACTATGTATGTATGTATGTATGTATCATATTTTTATGGCGGCTTGTGCGCATTTGACTAACAAAAACCGCGGTGTTATAACGGTAAATTGAAACTGACGCATAAAGAACAACTAAAACCTATACAACAAATTGTTTGCGCGCAAAAGCAAAGTGCAATTCCAATTGATTGGTTGGCGGGGCGTTTTGAGCCTCAATAAAAGTGTGTGTGTGTGTGTGTGTGTGTGTGGGTAGGTGTATGGGTGCGGTCGCGTAGTGTGCTTGTGGTCAGTTCAAGGCGAGTCAATATTTATGCAATTTCGCGCGCAATCACTAAAATACCCGAATTTCGTAAAATACCGAGCGAAAAAATAACGCAACAACAACTACAAAGTAACAACAATTTTTCCTTTGTATGTAATCGATTGACGCGTTTGGTCGCGTATACGCCCCAGCGCACCAAGGACAGGCCAACGTTATTCATATAACGATATGCAATTTCGCGAACTAAATGCACACACACATGCCAACATTTATATGCAACACACACATATACTATATAACGAGCAAGCCGACTGACTGTGCGGGGATATAGCGGGTGCTGGATAGTCTTTTTGTACGCAAAAATAGTGCGAGCTTAACTGAGACGCAATTTTATGCATTTGCCTGCATGTGTGTACTTGTTTGTATGTAAGTTGTTCGTTTGTATGTATGCATTTTGATGCGTTTGATTGCGAAATTGCGCAACTTGCGTTGTTCTGCTTGCGTTCGCAGTGTATTTTTAAGTGCACCACTAAATATACACGAGTACAAGCGTAGGCATTCGACCAGTAGTAATCCGTCGGCAGCAAGTGCGGGTGAGAAGCTGACAAAGCAGCGCACATAGCGCACCAACAACAGCGTCCGAATGGGCAACAACTCATTGCAAGCTGTCGAATTGAGCTTTAGCTGGGGGAAAAATGAAAATTACTCCTTCTTGTCTATGGAAATATTGCCGGCAAATGGCTCAATCGCCCTGTGCACAGTGCTTTGTTAGGTCTATTTCATAAATTTTCAAATTTTTTTTTTTACTTACTTGTTATCAATTTAAACTGCACTGATTTCTTTCTAGAGCTCGATTTTTTACAGGTGTCTCAAATGTGACTCGGCGGCAGATCCTTCCACCTCCTTATAGTAATTGTACATCTCATAATCTAATATTTTTTCCTCCTGCATTGAAGATGTTTACTTAAATTAAGTTTGATGCAGTCACCGACGCTTCTATACCGACGGGTTTGCGGAGTAAGGTCGGGGGTATACTTCGAGGATCTTGATATCTTTCTTTCCAGCCGTCTACCAAACTCAGCTGGCATCTTCCGAACAAAGAAAGGGAGGGATGTGAAGTTCTACTAAATAACTCTGAGAGAAAATGGAGAGCTACCACATGCACTAATAGCAAGCCGGAATTGTTAGCTTTGACGTCGCCAAAGATAAACTTTAAGCTCACAGTCACTGTCAGTTCAATTCCACTTGTCCACTTGTTTTATTTGGGCTCCCGGTCATAGGAACATTTTCGCCAATAATCAAGCAGACGGGTTGGCCTCTCTAGACAGTTAACTAGGCAATTTAAACAAATAGCTTAGAACAGAAAGAAATCTACAGTCAAGTCTTGTATACAAAATCGTTGAATGCATTGAGAACCTCCGTCTCAGCCGAGAGCTCCTGTTTCTTCTCGAGACAAGGAAGCCTTGGCCAATTTTGGTTTGGTCAAGAAACTACTCGGGCGTACCAAATAAAAGTGCCTTCTTCCACTATTACTTCCATTGTACTCATTTATATGCTCTCTTATGGTCCGACCTCATTGCCGGGCCACAGAATCGCCAAAAATCAACAGATAAGCTGATAAGGAAAGGGAACTTAGCCTCGTTTTCAGTTTAATGGCAACGGGTCGGTGTTCTCGTCTCCTCGTGTGTTCTACTACTCGATAGCTGAGTTTCGTGGAAACTTGGCCAGAACTGGGTTACTATTGCTTCATACGCTGTCGCAAGCTCTTTTCGGCGCATTAGCGATCGTAGCAGATCCACTGAGCGCTTTGTCTTAATTAAGACTAGCCTCTTCCTAGTTGTGGGAGTTCTAACAGGCCATTGCCCTGTCGGTCTCCATGATGTAGGGTTGAGAATCTCACCAAACGCCAGCTAAAAAAGCTGTATGAAAGAAGATGAAGTGGAAACGTATCAGCACTTCCTTTTTGAATGTTCCTCGTTTGGCTTTCATTGGCTTCCAGGCGTTGACTTATAAGTTTGAATTGCAGGAGTTCTGTTTTTTTGGCTTCGCAAAGGACTGTATATATTACTTTACATATGGGTAAATTCATTATTCCGCCTGCCTAACTGATGTACTACAGACTAATCTGGCTTGTTACCAAAATTATATAAAAGTGAGATCACGAACTTCTGTCCGCCATTTTTAACCCTCCATAAAACACTGTATCCTTTCCGTTCGCATGAAGATGATGTAGGAATGCCTCTATTGCTGCATTTCAACACACTGGCAGGGTGTACTCAATTCAAATGGAATTTGGGATTTTGATTTTGATTGCGAATTCGAATAGATTGTGGTATTTTTGAAGCAGCCTTCTGCCAGCCCGGTGAAGTCTGCCGATTACGACGATCCTCTACCGTACACTTTCAGCGCACAACTCGTCAGCATAATACGTCTGTGGGTGTGGGTGTGTGTGCAGTGAGTGCCTCAATGCATCAATTCAGTGCGTCGGCTGTTGTTCTAGGTTTGTTGAATTGTCAGCTTGCAGGCCTTTTTGTCCAACTGCTGGGCTGTCAGATTTTCGCTGTGTCGGCTGTGCCTGACCACCAACGAAAGGGGGAGAGAGGAAGAGAGCGAGAGAGAGCGAGTGTGAGGTGTGTGGCCGAGGTGCTTAGGCATTTTGCTCTGTGTTTTTACTTCAATGGCGAAACGATTGTTTGTTTGATTGACTGATTGGATGCGTTGCCTCGGAGTTGGAGTTGGCCGTTGGGTGCGTGGCATGTGTTTCCATGCTTTGGCTTTTATTTCTTATTTTCTGCTGCTCCACACACACACACACACACATGCATTTACACATGCTCGGTTTTTTGTGTTTTGGTCGCTGCCTTGCAATGAGTCTACCGAGTCCATTTTATGGCGTTCTCCTGTGGGCTCCTCTATGTGCGTCGGCTTTTTGTGTGAACATTCAGGCATTTTAATTCGGTACAAATTTGATTTTGCTAACCTGGAAAAGCTGATTTGCACAAATAGTCGAAACCGCTTTGGATCGTTGTTTTGCTGTTCGGCTGTGTGCGTCTGTATATAGTATATATGTGTGTGTGTATATGTATGACGATTTCGTTGGCTTTCGCATCAATACGCATTTATATTGCTCTATGGGCTTACATTGTACATTCCCCTCCCTTAGCCCCCGCCACTATCAACGCTTTTGGACCCAAGCGCTTGTGTACATACGGTCGTTGCAATTCACTTGCTTTCAGCGGATTTATTCGCTTCGTTGCATTTAACGTTTGCCAGGTTTTATGAACATTTGCGCCATTTCTTTCGATTTGAATCGAGCAAAAGTCCAAAAATGATTTCTGTAGAATTTCTGTTGCCAGTGAGTGAATGGTTGGCGCTACGATTTTCAAAAGTTGGGCTAGGTCCTCGCAAGTCTAATACGGCTGCGTAAAGTGACGCACCAAAAGCTCCGTCGGAATCGGCAGGCACCTCTCCGATCTGTTAGATACCAAACGAGATTTCTTTTGCTTTCACCAGGTTGGACAAAATAGCAATCCAAATGGGTTGTTGTGAACGAGGGCAAGACGAAATATCTCCTGTCATGAACCAAACAGTCGTTCCACTCGCGACTTCGCTCCCACATCACTGTTGACAGTCACAACTTCGAAGTCGTAGATAATTTTCACTATCTTGAAATCAAAATTAATACCAACTGACGTTGTTAGACTCAAACTCCAACGCAGAATAACTCTTGCCAACAGGTGCTATGTACTTCGAACTGAGTAAGAAATTGAAGAAGTAAAGTTCTCTCTCGACGTACAAAGATATATAGTCGATACAATGATGAGCTGTACGAGATATGCGACGACATTGACATAGTTCGGCGAATTATGAGATAGCAGCCACGCCAGATTAAGGGCTACTTCTTCAGCTATTTGAGTTTTAACTGCAGTTTTGGGTTTGATCTATTTATCTGTACTTCTTTATTCCATAGGTTTAAAGTTTCCTTAAACTTTGAAAACTTGGCCATTTTAATAAAAAAATTCTTTGAAAAATTGGTCTGTTTTCATGGCAGACCCTAAAACTCGGTAGAGGTCGAGAACTTATTTCAAACACCCAAGATAACTTGATTACCTCATAATCATGGGCGAAATTTGTGTATCTGCTTCTCTGCAATGAAGATTTTTTTTTGGAGTTTCTTTTTTATGATCTTTTCTAACGATTTCCTTTTTGCTTTTTATGCGTTGCCTTTTTGATGTCTTACTGGACATCATAGGTAAAATGGTGGAGTAGTTATCTGATTTGTGAAATCTCAGGGACTAAAATCTCATCACTCTATTGTCTCCTCTCGGAAACACCCTGTGCTTGTGATTTCGTTCATCAGTACAAAAAGTTTTATTGTGCAACCTCTGAAATATCATCAAGAAAGTCTCAATCGATGGTACCTATATAGAGCTTTACATTCGCATAGTCTTCTCTTCATCTACCTCCTGACAGCTTCTACTATAGTCATTATATGGCGTTCCTAGCCTGCTGGCAAGCCTGCTACTGCAGTTCCTATGTTATTTCTTTTGAATTTTAATAGTCGGCATGTGGGGCCCATTCATGTCGCGTTTGTTTGCTTTTTGTGCAAGTTCGGTTTTCCTTCTACCGAGGCTCAGCTATATTTAAAACAAGGTTGTAGATAAAATATGGGCACAATAGACCCTAGGTCGCGGTGCAATCCTCATTCATTTATCTGTCGATACAATTTCTAAAAAAAGCCAGAGGAATATAAATTCCAACCGATGTTGTTGTTGATGTAGTGTCAGCAAACATTCCTGTAGTTATTGTAATTATTGTAGGGTGGTGCCAGTTCTGCCTACTTCTTCTGATTCAAAGTTACCAGTTTCTTCATTGCAGGTTTATCCTTTCTAACCTACATTAGCTTATAAACGCATGAACTGAAGGTGGAGCCATGTTTTGTTTTCTCTCTTAAGTTTACTTTTTTGCTTTACAGCGGTTTCGGACCACTATTCACTTTGAATTGGTATTGTATAGGATTATTTTGAGAGCAATCCAAGCAATACTGTCCTCTCATAAAATATATTTTTCCTATCCTGCAGTCGTAACTTCTTTTACGGAAGACATTTTCTACCTCGCATTAATTGTTTGTCGTTTCTGACTCTTTTGATCGGTCTCTGTTCAGTTTAGCGCCTCTAGTGGATTTTCTATAATTAATCTATGAAGCGATTAACTTAGAGGCATGCCTCAAAACTTGAAAGTTTTATGGAATTTCATTTCAAAACTTCTTCAGGATGCTTGATATTACATGCTGAGACCCTGTCGCTATTCGATTTTTATACCTCGAACAGGATCATTAAGTTTGGTTTGATACGAAGTTTGTAACATCCAAAAGGAAGGGTCGGAGACCTTTAAAATATGTATATAAATAAATGATCAGCGTGTCAAGCTGAGTCCATATAGTCATGTTCCTCTGTCTGACTATATATACGCAAATCAGTTTAGGTTAGGTTATACTGGTCATGTCAGATAGGGAATAATTCTAATTTGAGGTGAAGTATTCATCATATAGGACGTGAACGCTTTTTGCCAACTTTAAGAGCGACTTGTTATCTAAATTTAGTACCTTGCTTTGTCCTTTGACAAGTCCGAAGCTCGTAGATATTTAAAATGGGTTCTAGATAGTGCTGGATAGAGGCATAGAAGTGTTTCAGGATCTCTGCACTTTCTGCATGTATCGCGTTACTTATGCCCATTCGGCTCGCATGTGATTCCAATAGGTTACGACTTGTCAAAAGACCAATAACCGTCATTCAGTTCTTTCGAGACTGAGTGAGTAAAAAGCATGCGAGTTTTCCTAAGGGGAACTTGGTAATCCTGCTTGTACCTACTTGACTTACTTAAGTCAAGGACGAGATGGCCCTGAACTGGCTATCAGCCTTGTCGGAAAATGCATTGCATAGTTTTGTAATGACTTTCGTATTTTCTTGTGCGGTAGCTAGACATACTTTTGGCAATCTCATCAGTTGTTTCACATCTCGAATTTTTTTTTTTGTAGTCTGGAGCTTAGTATATATGCAGCCATTTTCTGGTAATCTGCTTCTAAGGACATTCCCTTTATGTTGTTTTCTACATATTTTGAGATATCAATCTGAAATAATGAACACGTCCTTTCCTCCCCAAGCAGCTGTTCATTCGCCCTAATCGCCGAAATCTGATATTTTATCGGACTACCGCAACTGACCGATGAAAGTGAAGTTCTTGTTTGGAAAACTTTTTTATTGAACCAGGATATCTTCATAAAATCATTGTACAGGCCAGCCATACAATCTCTGAAGAAATTGTTCAAATTCAATAAAATAGTATACTACTATGAGCTAAAAAGGGTAAGACCTTGTTCATAATTTTTAAATTCTTAATTTGTTCATCAAAATCTATGTCGTCTACCTCAAAGTAATCACCCTTTGCCCCAATAGACTTCCTCCAAGCAATTGTTAAAGTAAATTTACGAAATAGCCTTCGATGCGCGTAACGATTCCCGTTTAAGGGTTTTCATTGACTCAAAACGGTTTTTCCGGAGCGGTAGTTTGAGTTTCTGACTCACGGAGTCAGGTGAATACGGTAGTTGCAGTTGAAAATTTGGCGAAAAACTCACGAAGAATCAATGCAGTATGCGACGGTGCATTCTCGTGGTGCAAAAACCAAGAGTTGTCGGCCTATAATTCTCGTCTCTTTCATTCCTTATTGGCAGTGTGACAAACATAATTGAAGAAAACTGTCAACTTAACCTCGATTTTCGACCTGCTTTGATGTGTTTTTAGGGCTTTGGCTCACCTTTGGCGCTATATTTCGGTCGATAGATGGTCTTTTTCCGGGTTGTACGCATAGATCCCAGACTTATCGCTAGTAATAATACGTTTCCTGATACCCCGGTGTTCCGAAGCATTGTTTCACAGTCGTTAACGTGACGCTGTTTTTTTGAAAAAATTTAATGATTTTGGATCCAATCGTGCTTTTACTTTTCCTAGGCCCAAATGATCTTTCATAATGGTTTTCACCGATAGGTTCGATATTAAAAAGAAGCGAGTAAGATCTCTGACTTTTAATCGTCGATTCTCCATTTCCAATTTCTTTATCTTATTGACGTGTTGATCATCAGTTGATGTTGATGGCTGTCCTGGACGTGATTCGTCGTCAAGGTGTTCTTGGTCGCCTTTTAATTTTTTTAATTTTTACCAATCAAAAACACTTGCCATCGGCAAACAATTATCACTGAAGTCCCTTTCCAACATTCTGAACGTTTCGATACCAGAAATTTGATTGTGCACATCAAATTCGATGAAAGTTATTTGTTGAATTATTTCACTCATCGCAAAAATTGCCGAATGCACTTTATGTACACCGAAAGGCAACTAAACACTAATGATTATTTTCATATGACACAGATGTCAGCGACAGTCATACTAACATTGAAAAAAAAATTTTTTTTGACGAATGAAAAGGTCTTACAATTTTTTGCCCACAGTAATATAACTGCCATACAAGACCGAAAAAAATTAAGCTACAAATCCTTTTATACCCTTTTATGCTATAAGAAGTTTGCATGTGAAGAGTATTAAATCTTCGGTGCAGACAAAGTTGACATTTTTTTTTATAATTTTAGGTCTTGCCTCGTCATCCAGCGTAACCCACTATCCTATCCATCGAATAATAGCCTAGTGTTAGACGTAGTTACTTATTTTTATTACCATTAGTAACCCTATAATACTCTTAATTTCCATAATTTACCTTATCGCTAGTTGAACCATCTCACTTTCTCTTCACTTCCATGAAACTTTTTAAACTAATCAGTTCAGCAAAAAAACTTATTATGCATAAAAATTAAGTGAATAAATGTAAAAGTCATGCAAGTCATAGCCGCGAGCGTTTAGTCGAACTCGAAAGTGTTACAAGCGACTTTCAGTTTATGCGCCCTCGGCACACAAGTGACACTGAGTCAGCTGCTTAGCGCTCGCAGCTAGTTAAAGTTTGCTTACTACGCCCTTCGAGTGAGTTTATGAGCGGCGTTTGTGAGCGGTGTTTGTGAGGACACACATAAGGCTTTGAACATAATATATGCGAGCGGGTGTTGCTGTCAACGTTGTCATCAATTGTTCGTAAGTGAATAAGTGCGTTAGCAAAGTAAGCATGACAATAAAATTAAATCAATGACAATGCATTTCTTTTTTTTTTTTTTCAATTTTCTTTATATTTTTTTTTTTAATAGCAACACTAACAAGTTCGTGTAATAAAATGAAGTGTAACTAAATATAAAGGCGAAAAAAATGACTATTTTCGAAATTCGATACTTTTTATGACTTGAGTGACTTTACTTGCTTGTCAGCTTTTGCGCTATTTTGCGTCACATTTTTCTTCAGAATTTCGCTTTTGCTTCGAACTTTAGGGAATTTGCCTAAAAAGTTGTCAGTGATTTGTTGTTGTTCATGCCTTGTAGGCCTTGCCCGCACTCTCTCCCACAAAACTCACATGCTTGCCTCTTTAGTTGACTGTTGTAATTTTGTAGCGCCTAACGGCATTTTTTGTGCGCACATTTTCATACATACCTTTATACATATATGTACATACATATGTATATTCTGTGCTTGTATATCTATGGCATTTTGTGCAGGATTAGATTATTTGAAAAATCACTAGAGTGTCCTCGAATAGGAAAGGATTCCCCTAAGGGTATTTCGCGGCGTGCAAAGTGATTTGTTTGCCAATTTACATATTCATGCATTATGCTTATGGCTCAAAATAGCATCAAACTCCAGCGCAAAATGCGCGCTGGCGCTCTAAGACCCTTGCTGCTGACTTGCGGCGCCACCACCACCTTCCTTCCATGGCGGCAATAACCACCTCAGCGCGCCTTACCGTTAACTAAGCATATGCGTGTGCTTCGCAATGCCATTTTTTCAATAAGCAGTATTTTTTAAGTCATACTCATTCGATATTCACACTCGTATGTATGTATGGATGTATGTCTCCATATTTGCGTGGTGTCAATGGCATATCATATCCCAGCGCGTTTTCCAATTCGTTGCATTTTCCAGCGTATGTTCACTTGCATGTTGTTTTTGTTTTTTTTTTATTATATTTTTTGTTGTTGTATTTTTTCTCTATTGAATTTCAATAAAGTATTTGGCGATAATTTTGCATAAAGTATGGTACTTCGCCGTCAAATTGAATCGTTAGAAAATTGAATTCCGTCAAAATTGAATGCAAAGTGCTCGATTTTTTTTTATACCCAATGCATATTTAATCTTGCGAGTATTTTTATTTTATAAGCAAGAAAAAATTACTATTTGATGACAGAAGATATTACGTCTGGTCCTCGTTCACAATTAGACCCATACAGACGCTGGAATCTAGTACCACAGGGAACCATATTTCGTGCCCATGCGAAGTCGATCACCCTCATGTGGAGAGGTTTCGCCATGGAGACTGAATTTTCCGATTGTTGTACCAAAATTGCTTTCTTTGCCCACCCTGGCGTTAAAATCGCCAAGCACAATTTTTACATCTTGAAAGTCGTCATAAGCGCGCTCCAGCCGTCCTTCTCCTCCGTCGACTCGTGGGTGCAAATTAGTGTTATATTGAAAAATTTTCTGCTGGGGGGGGCCTATTCTGTAACTCGATTCGAATTTTTTTTATTTTGTAACTCGATTTTCGGATTTTAAAGCTAATTTTCGAATCAAATATTCGCTAGCTTTTGTGTTGTAGAAAGCAAAAACGAAAATTGTACGTATATATTCTGGCACAGGGTGGTGCAACTTTCGCATAATTATAAAGTAGATCCGAATTTCGAATAGAATACATTTACGAATCGAGATACAGAATAGGGCCCCTGATGTGGATTGTGGGCAGACTACCATCCACCGTAGTGAATGCCAAGAATCGTCGACTGAGTCTTTCTCCCATCAAAAATCCCACACCGAATTTGCGCTCGTTTATATGGTCTGTGGTAAATGTCACAAATATCTACTCGTCTCCGTCCTTGTCCCGTCCATCGCATTTCTTGGACGGCAGTGATGTCAGCCTTTACTCTAGCGAGGACATCAACCACCTTGGGATCGGCGTCTTCTCAATTTAGGGATCGAACATTAAAAAATCATAGTCCTTATTACGTTACGTTTGCTGTGGGGGTCTTTCATCCACGCGGGTTTGCTACCGCATCTTACACAAGGATTGTTCACGTTTCCAACCGTACTTATCCATCAGCAAAACTATACCCCATTACATGCTATATGCTATAATGGATCAGTATCGGTGGTTCCGACTACACTTTATATATCTGAAATATCTTCGCTGAAAATGTTTTATGGTTGAATTTCTCCAAGCATAACCTATAGACTTTGTGATTCAGCACTATATTTTTGTAGATCTTTTGGTGGCCAAAGGCATTTCTCATATATTTTTATGGGATCTTGTTTGGTAGTCCTTGGTCAGTAAAAAATCCGCTCCATTCAGGTTATATGGAATAGAGAGATACGAAAGTTAATAATGAAGACTATCGTATAGCAACCTAACTTTATAGTCGTAATTGAAGATCATTGCCTTCAAACTGTTGAGTTAGTGCGAAATTTACGATAATGACAACTCTTAGCGTCTCACTCTCTGCATTTTTCCTATCCGTAAGCCTTATTTTCGTCTGTATTTCAGTTTCCAGAGATTGTCTTTCGCTATAACACAAAATTTTTTTCAATTGAATGAGTATATCGTGTTCAAGAAAAAAGCCAAAACTATAGAAGACCCATTAAAAGTCAAAGTCAAGTATTCGTTTGTATGTATGAAAAGAAAAATTGTCGGTAAAATCGAGACAAATACGAAAATAGCAGCCTAAGTTCAATAAAATGTCCATCCAAAGCATAAGCTTCTGAGGAAACTTTTATAATATTAGAGAGATACCTGCATCGAAGGTTCTGACGATAAGCCATGAGACTACTGTTTGCTTATTATCCAAATTACTACTTAATCAACACAAATGAGCACTGGAAATATTTAACCGCTGCTCCCGCTCCGAGTCCCACGCAGTAGCTCGAAAAGTTTTAAAAAATATTTTCTTTGAAAAACATCAAGTAGAGAACGAGTGCGCTGGGTATAAAAGTCGCGCTCGACTTCACCACTAAGCACATACGAACACCCAACACTTCACTCGGACCGACTGCGGCACTTTTGTTACTTTTAAACAGCACTTTTTTCAATTCTTTTCTCAGCACTTCTTATTTATTTGCACTTTCTCGGCGTTTCTGCTTGCCTATTTCCAATATCCTTTTTTTCGGCGAAAGCGGCTGCTGGTAACTGCTGTTTCCGTCATTGTGGCCATATGCTCGGCTGCTTTCGCGCTTTAGCGCTGCGACTCTTTAGCTCTTTGGCTTTGGTCGGTGTAAATAACATCTTCAAATCCAATTCAATTGCAACCTGAAATCAATTGTGGCAACCTTAAGTGGAAAATTCAATTTAATATGAAAGCAGATGACATTTATGCCGCGACGCGACTCTCGCATTAATACACCGGCGCGCGTTTTCCCCTCAAATGCTTTCACGTCGCGTTCTTGTATTGTTACATTACTTTCTATTTTTTTCAAATAAGAGGGAGTGTGAGAGGGTTGTGATTGATAGTGTAAGTGATATAGTGCGGTTGATTAAGTTTAATGAAATTTAAAGAGGGTGCCTTGGTTGAGGTGGTTGTAAGTGAGGTACCTTTCCTGGGCTCTGAGTATAGTAAAGCACGAAAAAACATTAACTTTGTGTGTCATATCCTTCATAAGTCTGCTTCTTCTTCATTGAATTAGGCACCGCTTACTCCAGTCGTGCTTCCTTTTCGCTGTTTGGCGTCAATAAGTCAAGATACCAAGTGTAGCCAGGTCTTTCTCCAACGGAGAGAGGTCTTCCTCTCTGCTTCCACCGGCAGGTGCAATACTTGTCGCACACTTTGCGAGCTGGAGAGTTTTCATCCATTCGAACGGCATGACCTGGCCAGCGTAGTTGCTGTCTCTTAATTCGCTGAACTATGTCAATGCCGTCGTATATCTCGCACAGCTCGCTGCACACCCACTTTCTTAAAGTTAAGAAATAATAAAAGCTACTTCCAAAGAGTTAACACCTGATCCCGTTATCTGTCAAATAACACCTTAAATGGTATCGAAGCACAAATCGCCGACTTACAGGATCTAAGCCAATATTGAGATGTAAATGGGGTTCCGAATGAGTAATAATAAATAAGAAGCGATTGTAAAGGTTAGATCACTCTTTGGCTATTAAAGATAATCTTTTGTGATACCTGATAATAATCCAACTCTTGTTATTGGATTTCAAGTTGTGATAGCTCGACATTTTAGGCAATACGGTCGAGTTTAGGATACTCTAAATACACAGTACAACAGCTAATCTGGGGGGTGAGAAATTCCAAGTCAGGGTGATGGTACTAAGTCAGTATAGTGATATAAGCGCAAGTAAAAAGAAATGTATTATTTTTAGTCAAAATTATGCGATTATGGTCAAATGTGCAGTACTCTCATAGAAACCTACATCTTTTTTGGCAAAGCACTGGTACATTCGATTTTCAGAAGCTTTTCTTGATACGAATTTTTGACTAGCAAAATAATTCACTTTAGAAAGGTACAGACAATAACCATTTGGTACAGGTCTTGACTATGAGATCGATTCAACAAAACCTCTCAACAAGCTAACGAAGCTTTTGGCGAGTCGGTTTCATTGTGTGTGTCCTGATGAACAAGTTCTTTGGCGAATGCTGGCTGTTAGTGTTCAAATACTTACTTCAGACGGTAAAAGTACAGATCCGAATAAAGAGATTGGCCGTAGATGTAAAGCTCATAGTAGTTGATTCTCCTGTAATCCCAACAAAAACACCCGAAATCTTTTCTGACAGTCAATCCCAGCTTGGCCACCGTTTGCTCCGGCTATTCGCGATTCGAGCACGGCGGTTTTCGTTTGATATTGTCTTAAGTGCCACTAGAGTCGCTTTAAAAATTTAATGGACCGTATTGATATCTGCGATTCTTTGCTGAAACGACAACAATGTGCAAAAAAGATCATGGTCCAAGCCTGGTGAAGTTTAACAAATGGCCGCAAAGCCAGGATTGACATTTCGAAAGGCTATGCTGAGTGTTTGGTGGGATTGGAAAGAAATCATCGACTATGAGCTGCTCCAGCCTGGTCGAACGATTGATTCTACATCTTACTGTCAATAGCTGATGAGATTGAAGCAAGCAATCGAAAAAAACGTCCAGAACAGAGAGGGCTTCCTCTTCCATCAGGACAACGCTCGACTACACACATCTTAGATGACGCGGCAAAAACTGGGAGAGCTTGGCTGCGAAGCTTTGATGCATCCACTATATAGCTCTGATCTTGCACCATCGAACTACAATTTGTTTCGGTCAATGCAGAACTCCCTTAATGGAGTAARGTTGGCTTCAAAAGAAGCCTGTGAAAATTACTTGTCGCAGTTTTCGCCGAGAAACCAGAAAAGTTTTATACTAATGGAATAATGTCTCTAGCGGAAAAATGGCAAAAGGTGGTCGACCAAATTCGTAGATATTTGGTTCATTAAAGTTCATTATAAACGCCGATACGTTTGTCCTGCAAATTGGTTTTTGGGACTATATAGGCGATTTGCATCTCTAAAGAACATGCTGTTTTTCTACCAAAACTTATGTCATATAAGTCGAAGGGTGTACACTTATATTCTAATAGATTTTTATCAGAGAAATAGGGCAAATAAGATTATGTAATTAATTTCTGAATATCTGATGCTTTTTATTAGCATTTCTTCTTGTCAGAGGGCAATCGGAGTTGCCTTTGTTAATGTCTGCTGTATTCAAAGTTTGACAGAAGTCTATTATAAGATAATGACTTAGCTGACAGTTGCAGGGTTGCATTCGAAATTACTCAGCAGTAGATTAAAAACTTTCTGACTCATTTTTATTTCAAATGTATTATGTATGTATATAATAATACGGTTTTGACAATTGCCATTGCCATAAATGAAAATTTCTACTATATACATACATATGTACTACATGTACTAGTACATATGTAGATACATATTTTCATGTATGTACCCTCCTACTCTTTCCTGAGCTTTTTTTTCCTATATATTTAGGGTAGAGGTCAGCCAGCAGTGCCATAAAAGTAGTTAACTATATATTCACCCACACATATAAAGCATATAGCAGAGTAGTGTGTTTTATGTGCTCAAACCTAAGTGCAATATATAATACTCGTATAATACTTTATGTTCAAATACAATAAAATTATACGCACTGTTGCACATGCTACAATTCACACAAGTGCTGCTGCGGTCACTGAGTGCGGCGACTGGACAAAAAGCGAACATGAGTTTGAGCGAAAAAATGTGGAAATGAAGAAAAACGCAAAAAGGAAACACATAATTATAGGTGTAAGGCAGCGCTGGTGGGTGTACCAATGGGTGGTTCATAAATATGTTTGTTTAGGTGTGTGCCACTGTGCTCCCTTACCAGTTACTCCATACCATTTGAAGCTATAAACCACAGCTAAATCATATCCTTGTATATAAAGTAAGAAAGTAGTGTTATAAGAAGAAAAAAACGTTAGCTTTGACTGCACGGACGGACGGAGATATAATACCGTTTACCGGTGCATTTTTTCCCCATAATGGGGCATAAAATATTCTTAACTTGATTTAGAAAGGTCAAATTGTATTTCAGCGATATGCTATGGTACTTCGATCTGAACAATTTCTTCGGAATTTGTGGCGATACTTTGGATAATACTCCATGTAAAATTTAGTGAAAATATCTCGTAAAATAAAAAAGTTTTTCATACAAGTACTTGATTTTGATCGATCAGTTTGTATGGCAGCTATATGCTATGGTGGTCCGATTGCAACAATTTCTTCGGAGATTGCAAAGATTCATTGAAAATTAATATATACAAAATTTTGTGCATTCATTTCATCAAACAAAAAGGTTTTTAATACAAGAACATAATTTTGTTCCTTCAGTTTGTATGGTTGCTATACGCTATAGTGGTCCAATGTGTACAATATGTTCGGATATTGCAGGAAAACCTTGTACAATAATCCATGCCAAATTTTGGGAAGATATCTTGTCAAATAATATAATTTTTCCATACAAGAACTCGATTTTGTTCTTTCAATTTGTGTGACAGCTATACTCTATAGTGGCTCGATCGCAACAATTTCTGCGGCGATTGTAAAGGTTTCTTGAAAAATAATCTAAGCAAAATTTCGTGAAGTTATCTTGCCAATTAAAAAAATTGCCCCTACAAGGACTTCATTTTGCTGGATCAGTTTGTATGACAGTTATATGCCACAGTGGTCCGATATCGACAATTCCGGCAAATGAGATGCTTCTTGCGAAGAAAAGAATATGTATAAAATTTCAGATCGATAACTCAAAATTGAAGCCCTATATCCGATGTATACACACAGAGGGCCATGGCTATATCGAGCTTGTGCTGTAGATATAAATATATATGTACATGTTCGTTTGTGTGTATGTACATATATACCGTTCTGGGTGGAGTAAAGCAACTAATAAAAGTATGACATCATATTTCAGCCACGTACATTTGGCCCACCCAACGCACACCCATTCATAAAGTATTCATACAGACACGCATACACACAACTAGCAGCGAAAACCGTTATATATTTATGCGTCCGTTATATATTTTTGGGATGTTGGAAGGCGTACCTTCTGTAATGCGCCACGTAAACGTAGCAACATTGTTATAAAAGTTCAAATAAACATCCCCATAACGATAGCCACACACATACCAACATAAGCGCCATATATTATGACCACCCACTGTATGTACGTATGTGTGTGCGTGCTTCTGCTACGTGGTCAGTCGTTCCAACGTTCATATTTCTATTTGCCCCCCAGTGTTGCATTTCGCTTCGTTTGACCACCATACACACACACATGAACACACACTTGCTCCCCGTTATATGTACATATGTAGTTTTGTTGACGCTCAAGGTGGTTAGCTTGAAATATTCTCTACCTTAGCTTCTTTTTTATTTCATTACCTCGTTTCGATTTTTTCCCTTCACTTGCTTTGCTTTTGTAATTTTTTCCATGTTTTGCTCGACGTGCTTTCTCAGGTTGCCATTGCTTGGGTTGCCTCAGCGCTGACCAGTGTCCATTTGTGTTTGTATGCCCCCCTCTGTTGTACGAAACGAAATATAAATACGTTGGATAAGAAGAAAAAATAATTTAATAGATTATTTTGGGGGCCAGTAGGAACTATGCACTTGTTGGGGGTCTTACGGTCTTTGCTCTAAGGATATGACGTTCCAGAGGACTGTTTATCTATAACTTTCGCTTGAGTAACCAACTATCAAGGTTCATATGTGCTGAAATATATTATTTATTCCTCAAGTACTTTAAAGTACTCTGATAATAAGCCAATAATTTCATCTTGGTCCTATTTGTAACGAGTTTAGAGCAAGATATCGACGGCTATGTTACTCTATATTCAGTAAAGTCTATTTTAGTACCGAATAACAACAATATAACCAACAATTCACGAAACGCCGAGTGTCTTGGGTGAGGAGATAGTTCTATTCCATGAATTTGGTCTTTTTAGATACTTAATCCGACATGAGATCTGTTGTTTAACTTCTTCCTAACCAGCCTTTGTCCGAATGTTAAAAGAGCTGAGCGGAAGTGGAGGTCTTCCTCTTTCTCTGCTTCCCTCGGCGAGTACGGCTTCGAATACCTTCTGAGCTTGAGTGGTTTCGTTCATTCGGACGACATGACCTAGCCAGCGTAGCCGCTGTCTCTTAATTCGATGAACTATGTCAATGTCGTCGTATATCTAGTTCAATTAAATGCGAGACTCGCCGTTGCCAAAGCGCTGAGGGACACACATTTTTCGCAGAGCATTTTTCTCGAAAACTCATTACTCATCAGATTTTGGTCTCGTCTGAGGCATTTTTTTTTTACATGGAGGGTTCCAAACCCAGCGCAAAAACCTGGGGAGGGATGGTTCGCCTTATCGTTTTAGCTTGCCTTCAAACGGATGTTCTTTGGCTACCCAAAGAGTTCCTCTCTCGACGAACAAAAACCTAACTCTATAAGTCACTCACTATTCCCGTCATGTTGTATGGTGCAGAAGCATGGACGATGACAACATCAGATGATTAGGCGCTGCGAGTTTTCGAGAGAAAGATTTTATGGCCCTTTGCACGTTGGCCACGGCGAATGTGGTAGATATATAGATATATAATATCTTTATACATTGCTGTCATTTTGGTAAATGTTTGACCGAACTGTTCCTGCGGTCGGTGTTTAAATTTTATCCAACAAATTACCCAAAGCTTTGCAAAATGACTCCGAATGGCTTAAACTTAAGTCTGTTTTATTTCGGAATACATTCAGATATCCGAAAGTGGATATCAAAAGTGGTTGTAATACTGCAATCGGCAAAAATATCTATATGAAGCCATTGTGATCACCTTGCATCAATATGCATATCCTGCTAAAATGTGCTCAATGGAGCTCTGAATTTTATAGGAAGATGTCGAATGATCGGCATTTGGGTGACCGGTTGAGTCGAAGCTTTATATTGGGCCTTCATATTAACTGCCGTAAAACTGCTCGAAGGCGAAAAGATGATCTCAACTTCCTTCCATAAGCAACATATGATGGTGCTGAATATTTCCGAGCGGGTTGAAAAGAGAATCCATACTTACACGCTCATAAATCAATACAAACAAACTTGCTGCATTTAATGTTGACCATCCATTCCTTTTTTCGCACGTTTCTTCATTCCAACGTTCCGATACAAAGCACGCCTGATATAACAACGTAATATCCTGGCGATTTTTCTGCAGCGCATTTTTACTTCCTGAATGGATGGATGGACCGAGCGTCAGCCAACCAACCAGCCCCAGCCACATAGTCAGTCACAAACACACTACCTTCATATGAGCGGGGTCAGCACGAAGTTATGAAGCTCTGGCGTAGAATACGAAATACATAAATAAAATGATAAAATAAAAATGGCAAATGGCAAATGGCAGATAAGAAATGAAATGGTGGCATGGACTTGTGGAGTGCGCAGTCGGAGCAAAAGCGAGGGAGCCGAGCTGTAGCTGAAGCCGTGCATGAGTTGACAGAAAAATGAGAAACCATGCGGTTGTGGCGGAAGTAAAAATATAGCAAAACGAAAATAAGAAAAGAAATATGGCACTCGGACTAGAAATACATAAAGGATAAATGAAAAAGAATAAAATTTATAGCTGGCAACGGCGGAGGTAAGCAGACACCATAAGAAAGTGCAAAATAAAAATAATATAAATAATCAAACAGAAAGACGAGAGAAATTGCGGAACGAAGTGAATGAGTGCCACGGTAGAAAGTAAGCGCAGATATAAATTGCAGCGTTGGCTTTGGAAAATGAAAAATCGAATGAAATATTTTTATAACCAACAAAGGACAGCTTGTAGGAAATTTGCTGTAGAGAGGACAGCACAGCTCAAATAGGTGCTAAAAATACATTTACATTTACTTATTTAGAATCGGAAAGAAAGTATATGGAACAATATATATTTGAATATGTATCTGCATGTGTAAAGCGCCTAAAAAGTGTAGTGCGGGCGTCTGGATAGGTGCAGAAAACCTTTTTTTTTTTTATAACGGAGTAAGGAAAGTATCAACAGAATGATGAAAAAGCCAAGGCTAATAAAATATGAAGAACTACGAATGTAGGCGCACATACATCAAAAGCAAGAAAATACAGCAGACGAAGTTAGAAGAATCATAAAAGCCTTGAGCGAACCAGTTAAATGATCATAACCAGAAAAAAAGTCAAATGCAGAGAGGCCTCGGTGGTTTAGGCTGGTTGTTGTGGTTGAACTTTGAGTTGTAGAATCTTTACTGCAGCACAATTGACTAGTTGTCTATTTAGTTAGTTGCTAACCCAAAACCTTTTGATCGATCACACGGAGCCAAATGAGATGAATACGCGGTTTGCGGAATGTTGGGAGTCGAATTTTTGGCAAAAAGGTCATGAAGAACTAATGCAGTTTGACAAGGTGTATAAAAGTGATTTGGCTCCAATCGAAACTTTCCGCGTTTCAGGCAAAAAAACATTCTTCTAAATGGTTTCAGCTGAGTCAAATTATAGCACCAAATCTTAGACTTTTTTGGACGTGGTTCGCGACCTGAGGAGTCAAGAAAAAAATTTTCGCGGGACGTGTTTCTGCGAGTGGTGAACTATGAATTTATTCATCCTGGACAAATCGTCAACGCCAAGTTTTACGTGGAAATCCTTAAGACAATCGGGTCCGGCAAGACATCGCAGCCGATTGGAGGTTGCATCAGCACAAAGTCTCGACTCACATCGCGTTTCTTGTGAACAGCTATCTAACAGACCAAAACGAACTTTTTTTTTGTTTCCTTGGCTTAAAAAGCCGATGAAAGGCTGGCATTTTGAGATGACAGAGAGAGGAGTGCTTGGAAATCGCGCTGGCAGCGCTGCATCGACGCAAAAGGAGCCTATTTTGAAAGTTTTTAAACAATTGTAACGATTGGTTCAATACATTTTTTTAAATCGACTCAGTGCTATTACTTTTCGGACAGCCAAATAAGCAGTTAAGCTTGTGTAAACAATTTACCAAAGAGCTATGAAGAGGAAGCAAAAGAGGAAGAGTATGCGAAATAAGTGTTTTTAATTTCATTGAAAGCAAAACAAATCGTGACGATTATGCAGAAAACTGTTAGTTATTTTTTGATTAAGTAGCTTCAAAAGTAACTAGTTTCGAAAGTAACTAGTTTCGAAAGTAACTAGTTCCAAAAGAAACTAGTTTCAAAAGTAGCTAATTTCAAAGGTTATTAGTTCCAAAAATAACCAGTTGGAAAGTAACTAGTTCCAAAAGTAACTCGTTTTGATTAATACAGATCGATTTCTCTTTTCTTGGAAATTGTAGATTTCTTACTTAGAACTGAGTTCATCTAATTTTACAAGTTGGTTTTGAATTGTTATTGTTATGGGAGGGGGAGTTGAAATATTGCGCATAAAATACAGTGTAAGCTTCATTTGCTTTAATGTGTTGTTGTTTTTCCTTACAACATTATGTAGATACACGTGCGGAGCATAAAAAGATAAAGTAAAAAGTGTGGAAAAATGATAAAAAAAATGAAATGGGAAATAATGCCAGCAAAAAAGGTGAATAAGGAAGAATTTTTCATTTCAACTTACCAATAATATTGACAGAATATAGCGGTGAGAAACTTAGAGAAAGGGTGGCAGCATATGTTTTTATGGGTGTACGTGGGTGGGTTGGGCGAAGAACGGGTTGTTTGAAAATGTAAGCGGTAGATATATTGATGGCATACTAATGTATGTGTGTGTGAGTGTGTATGGGTGTCGTGGTGTATATGAGGCAATAATACCCCTCCCGGGAAAAATACAATAAAAGCGAATATATTTTATCTTTTCGATTGTATTTTTTATATGAAATGTTGGCTGATATATGAAATAAATAAACATGCCCCATACAAACACATATCGATGGTACGTGACCAATGGTCTGCCCGTTAGCCTGCCCGCTCCACATATCCATACATATGTGTGTGTGCATAAGCAGTCGCAAGCTTTGAGCAGTCGCGCGCAATCTTTCAATCATCGATAAGAATTTCTCATTTTGAAAATACCAAAAATACTTGAATGTTGCATGCAACATACACTACATACTTGCAACATTGGGCAGCAGCGCTCTTTGGCGTACAAATGTGATTGAAGTGGCAATAAAGGCGCGCAAAGCGCCAACAATAGACGCTGAAATGAAAGAAAATTAAACGCTGATACAAAATCGAAGCAGCGGGGGGAGCAGTAGTGAGCGGCGAACGTGCTTCATGCGAAATACTATATGTATGTATAGTCACTATAAATATATCAGAATTGTGAAACACCTTTGCACTCAACGGCGAGCGCACCAGCCGTGAACTTTTATGGCTGCAGTTGTTATTGTTGTTGCGCCATCTATGGTCGCCAGCTATCACCGCTTATGCCGAGGTGAGCGAGGTCACCACAAAGAGTTCACTTGATCTCCGCGTCACCTGCCATCTTCGGTGCACCACTGCCTTGGCTCACTGTTCCGCTCTTTCCACATCATTTTTTCTTTTCATCCATATTCTTTCCACAATAGATTCCTCTGACCAATCGCATTTTAATGGCCGCAATTCTATAGACATCCTCGTCGCCGGTTATTGGTTCACTTGCGCTTATAATACTTGCATTATATAATATAGGTATACAAGGAATATGAGAAAAAAATGAAATGAAATCAAATCAATTTGATAACCACCACAAAAAGTTGCTTTGAAAAATGCAGAAAATGGCGACTGCGTGTTGTTTGTTGTAGTTTTTCAGTTACTTTCCGCAAGTGGAAAGAAATTCTACACACCCGTTACAAATATGTAACTGTGTGCGCGATATTTGTTGTAAAAAATGAAGCAATTTTGATTGAAAGGAAATTAAATTGATTTAATGTGCTCTAAGAGCTTCGAATCGATTGTACACAATAGTTTAAGAAATTAGTAAAGATTTCTCGGGAAACAAAATTTCTTTTATCGGTAGGGTTTGTTGTTAAATTGTACAATATCTTAATGTGGATTCAGCTGAACTTTACTTATTTCCTCAGTTAAGTCTCTGTGTTCCAGTTACGGATATATTTTATAGGGATATTTATTTAAATCTTCGGATTATATTTCAAAGTAGAGTCGTCCCGAATTTTAAAAAAAATCCTACCTGATGTTCCGCTAATCATAACTAACTGCCCTTGTTTCCCATTCAACAGCTTATTTCATAGATAAAATATATTAAACTGAGTCTGGACTCGGTGTTCTTGTGTATGTTACTCAGGGATGGTCCTTGGGATTCTGCAAGAGATCATAGAATAGTAAATATAATATGAGGAAAGTACCTCTCCGGGCCATTCGGTACCAGACGAGGTTTTAGACAGGGCGGTTTCCTAAAAAATGTGATGACCATACTTGCCGTTAATCTGAACCGCAGTGGCACGTCTCCTCTTTAAGTACAATGCGCAGCTTGAAAAAAGAACCGAAAGAGGTTGGTCTAGTGGTGGACGAGAGCAAGACAAGGTACATGGAGGCTGCACACAAAGATTCCTCGCATCTTGGGAACTACGTCACAGTTGGCAGCTATATGAATACTTTCGAAAATGTTAAGGACTTTGAATACCTCAGAACCAGCATAAATTCTATCAATAATCTATGCATAGATGTCAAGCACAGAATAACTTTTCCAAATAGGTGCTACTTTGGAATGGGTAGGCAGTTAAGAAGCAGAACTCTCTCTCGAACAAAAAAAATTACGCTCTTTAAAGCTCTCATTAATCCCGCCTAAATATCGCAAGGAAGGGCACCCACGAATCCAATGGAAGGAGCAAGTGCCTGACGACTTGTCCGCACGTGTGTTGAGTAGAGTTGTATCAGTCTGTTAAAGTTTTATGTAGTCAGCCTATTTGATCTGAAGTTTTAGAAAAAGTGTTCACATATTTCAATACTCCTTCAAAATATACTCATTTCCGGTTAAAGCAATCTGGTCGTAATCCAATTTTGCATATTCGTCTACAAGCTTCGGCCTTTAGAGCTTTCAGCGAAGCTATTGCTATGCACTTGGCTGATTTTTTGTGTACAGCGAAGGTGTTTTTTTATACAAAATTTAGTTCCTTTGGGTTGACTAAACCGATGAAGGGTTTTATACTCAAAAATCAATAAAAATATAATGAGTATGTCAATATCTGGATGGATAGATGGATAACCTTCTCCACCCTTTATTATACTCTGACCAGAGTATATAAAGTTTGCCATGCACATTGGAACACCCAGAAGGGAGCGGTTCTCCCCGACTATATATTATAGCATACAGTTATCATAGAAACTGAACGATCGGAATAAAGTGCTTGTAGTTATGAAAAACTTCTTCATTCGATCAGATATCTTCACAAAACTTGGCATGGATTATTAACCTAGGCAACGCTACCACCTTTGAATGAATTCTTCAAATCGGACCACTATGGCATATAGTTGACATACATACATATAAGCTGAACTAATGGAATTAAGCGCTTCGAATTTGTGTTTTTATGATTCATCAATAAAGTTGTATGAACGGAGGCTAGGTGTGTTTTCTGGTATCCCAGAGTTCTCACTGCATGATTTGAGCAAACATTTTGATAAATAGAATCTTTATTGCAACATTTTATTGGAATTGGTTCACCAAACTTCAGTAATTCTTTATCTCATAATGCTCAACGCTTTTCTTCGTATAAAAACAAAAATGACTCACATGGTCTCGAAAGGACTGTAGGACGGTTGTACACTCTAGTGACAGATAATAACCTACTGGCATCACATTCGAGTCAGATGGAGCATAAGTAACAAAGTAGGCATGAGAGAGAAGCTGGAATTCCCCCTAAACTTCTGAACACCATTATGTAGGCACTAGATAAAGTATGTTAAGGTTTGAAAAAAGTGTTGAAGTGATGCATAACGTTTTACTCAGCTCAAATTAAACTGCACCTCCATAAGGACCAGTAGGTATACTTTTACTGTGATTGCCGGTCAGTATAACCGAACCCCTAACCATTCTTCGCATAAATATTTCTGAGTGCAATACACAAAAATCATATCCTTTCGTAGTCCCTTTACGATATGTTTGTATATTTATTACTTCTTTGTACATTTCTTGACAAGTGAATTAAACTTCGTCAAGGAGATAAAAAGAAAACATAACAAAAGTTATTATATTTACTTACGACGTACTACCTTCTTGGAAAAATACAGTTACTACGTAGCAGTATCAATATATTTTATATAAATATGGATATACTAGTTTACTTTACACAGCTTGCATGAATACACGTTCCTTTCTCGCATAACAAGAGTTTTTATTTGCTGCCTGGACAGCTTTACCATTGGGCTAGGCTCATGTGAAACATGTATGGTATGATGGGTATTGTGAATTTTGCTAAACATGATTTATTTTGACATTGTCTTATGACTTGTTTATGATGTGTAGATTTTATGTGCTTTGTGCTTTGGCCATTTTTATTCGTATGAACAAAATTTAATCAATTTTAGTCAAGTTTGTAAACTACTTTTATGTTATGTCCGATTATAGTCTTTTTTCATACATACGTGTAATTGTTTCGTTCACCTTACGGTGTTAACAAACGATATGGAAATAATCAATGCAGTTACTTCTTTTTGTCTGTCCTTACAACTTGTGTAATGAAATCCGTTCTTTTGGTTAAGAATAAAGGCATAATATTGGGTAGTCGAAAAAGTCTTTTCGTATTTTGTCAATAGATGTCGTTGCAGAAAAAAATTTACAGTTGTACAAAAATTAGTGAATATAAAGAAGAAATTCGCAATATTTTGAAATTTTTGTATAAAAGAAGGGCCACCAAGCCATCAATGAAATTTGTAAAGTTTACCAAGACGATGTTGTATAAGTTCCTGTAGCATAGCAATGGTTCCGTTCTGGAAATTTCGTTGTGAAAGATCCACCTCGCTCTGGTCGATGAAAAAATCGATGAAATTATGGAAAATATTGCCCTGTTCCGTCACATAAGCAGCCATGACATCGCTAAGGAACTTAAAATTCATCATCAAACGGTTGCGAACCATTTAAAAAAGTCTGGCTACAAAAAGAAGCTCGATGTTCGGTTACCACGTGAATTGTTTATGAAAAATTTAATGGACCGAATTAGCATCTGCGCTTCTTCACTGAAACGAAATTAAATCGAACCATTTCTGAAGCGAATGGTAACAGAAGACGAAAAGTGGATCAAATTCGACAATAATGTGCGCAAAAAGTAATGATACAAGCGTGGTGAAGCTCAAAGCAAATGGTCGCAAAGCCAGAACTGACGCCTAGTAAGGTTATGCTAAGTGTTAGTTGGGATTTGAAAGGAATCATCCACTATGAGCTACTCCAGTCTGGTCGAACGATTGATTCTACATTTTACTGTCAACAACTAATGAGTTTGAAGCTAGCAACTAAAAACATAAAAAAAACGTCCAGAACAGATCAACAGAAAGGGCTTCGTCTTCCATCAGGACAACATTAGATCACACACATCTCTTTGATGACTCGGCAAAAACTGGGAAAGCTTGGCTGCGAACCTTTGATGCGTTCACTATATAGCCCTGACCTTACCCCATCGGACTAGTATTTGTTTCGGCCAATGCAGAGCTCCCTTAATGGAGTAAAGTTGGCTTCAAGAGAAGCCTGTGAAAATTACTTGTCGCAGTTTTCGCCGAGAAACCAGAAAAKTTTTACACTGATGGTATAATGTCTCTAGCGGAAAAATGACACAAAGTGGTCGACCAAAATGGTACATATTTGGTTCATTAAAGTTCATTATAAATATAAAAAAAAAAATAAGTTTCGACTACCCAATATAACGAACTTTCGAAAGATTTCGACGGCGAGTACATACTGACAGTTAAACTTAAAGTTTTCGTTTATTTATATACTATATATACTCGTAGATATATGTATATGAAGGTCTAATAAACATCTGCTTTATTAAGCCAACAACTCTGTCAGCTGGACAGAAAGGCTGGTCCTGTCAGTGTCCGCTTATGGGATATATAAAAGCGAATATATGAATATATATAAATTGCAAACTGACACTTAGAAAAAAATATCTTATTAATGTGAGTAAAAACTTCTTTCATTGCAACAAAATAATTGCCTCTAATGCCCTACACGTTCATTGTGACCGAACTCCTTACCCACTTCGTATATACAGATAATTACGCATAAACACACATAAATAAATATATAAAAATAACGGGCAGTGAAATATAAAATTCTGCTCATATCTATCCGTTTTCATTGCTCTCCACATCCTTCCGTCACACTCCACCCACATATCGCATTACGCTTGCCGTCTAAGCCCCTCGCCCGCTTGCCTGCCAGCCAGCACATTTATGCCATTATAATTGGGTGCCGTCTCGCCTTCGCCTTCGTTTAGCTTTTGTTGTTATTGACATTTTTCTACGTTTGACTCACGTTTATTGCTCAACCACTGTTGTTGGTGTAGTTGTTGTTAGCAAATATACCATGAGGGTAGTTTTCAGACACACACATATTCATACCAAGTACAGGCTTTCTCTACGTTGAACTGTGGGTGCTCACCATGTTACCTCACCTCCCCCGCTCGCTGCTGGCTTGCTTCCCACCCATACGCCCAGAGGAAAATTGGGGGTTGCTGCACTAATGCTTTTCACTGTCGTCTGCCTTATCTGCCGTTATTACGGTGCTTGCTCTACGTTGTTGTAGTTTTTGTTGTTAATATTGGCGTTCTTGTTGTTGCTACTCTGATTGTGGGTTGTAATATGAAATCATAACAGGCCAACTTTATGCGCTCATTGTGTGGGTGGGAGAATATAGAGAAGTGTGGTGTGGGGAAAATATAGTGGAGTGGTGGATTTGGTGTAGTTATACACATACTTATTTCTGTGTGTGTGTGTTATTTTATGAATTTCATTTGTTTTTCTTGTATATGAGTGAAATATAAAGAGGTTATGGATTATGATAGCATATTCCGTTATGCCAGCTATGACTTGTCGGCTGGCTTGCGCAATCGTGAGGCGTGGCAATGCCGCATGATTGGCTGAACATTTCATTTTCGAGGTTATGTGCAAGGATAGCAGTCATATTTTTTGCGGTTGTGTAATTTCATAAGCATTATGAGGGTGTCTCAGTTAAATTTTGATTATGAAACGAGGGCAGTTTCATATTTGGCGTCGCAAGAAAATGGTGGATTTATGAATTTTATATGTGTGCGCAGGTATTACTTAGACGAATTCGTATACACTTTCATATACACACAGTTACAGGCACATGCACACACACCCATATACATATGTACATACATATATAGAACATAACATTAACTGCAAAAAATTACCGCTATTTAAATGATAAATACACTTGGAGCTACAGCGAGTTGAAGCAGCAAAAAACATAAGAGAAAAAAAAAATTAAATAAATCACCAACCCTTGCTTTATGCCTTTGCTGACGCCTCACAGCACTTGCCGCATTGAGAAAGGTGCAAATCCACTAAGACAGATGTCTAGCAGTGGTCAGCTGAAAATAAATTATAGACCATATCGCAATGCCTTAAGCGATTGTGACGCACACACACACACACCTGCAGACATTTTTATATATAAATGCCGTTATAAACACAAACTTCATTATTATAAATATATGCCGTTATATGAGATAAAAAAATGTGCTTTGTCCACCTGAGCGAATTGAAAAATAAGCAAAGCTGCGACCGGCCGGAGTACGGCTGTAACCGTATACTAATGGCAATACGTACATGTGTTGTATGTATGTGTGCATATGACTCTGTCTGTATAGGTGCTTGTAAAAATTTATAAAAAATTGCGCTTACCAGCAGAGAACGTTCAAAGTTTGCCCGCGAGATCAAGCTGATATAAAAATGTAGACATATTGAAGTAAGAAGAAAGCAAAAAATAAAGCGAACAAATGCCTTACCATCACAGCAGGAAATTTAGAATTGGGTTCTTATACAGCGAAAAGTTATTTATTTTTCCATCAGACGGTTTTTTAAGCTTTAAAGATGTACTTCTTTTGAAAGCTCCACATTTTCTTTAACCTTATCAGGTTAAACTCAAAAATAATTTTTTTTATAGTCGTGTAACTGTACCTTCTCTCAATATGCGGGAAAAATTAAATCGTTTTCGCAATTGTTGCAATATAGTTCTAGTTAGAAATTCATTGTTTGAAATGAAATAATTAAATTTTATTGAAGTTGAACCTAGCCATTAAATAAAAAAAACTCTGGGACCTCCTGGTGTTCACTGCACTTTTCAAATAATATCCAAAAGTGGAAATCCGGGATCAACACTTAGAATAATAGTTCTGGCTGGCTAGTTAGTTTAATTTTTTTTAACAACTGACCCTTTTGGGTGTACAAAATTTGCAGAAATTTTTTAGTTTTATTCGCTGTGTGACATGCAACACTGTCTTGTCAAAAATTTTTTTTACTCATTTTAATACAAATCTTTATCATCGCTTTCAAAATAACCTCCCTTTGAGCCAATACAAGCCCACTAATGCATAATCCAATTTTCTATACATTTGTTTTAAGACTCGGCTGTGATGTTCTTCAGTGCCTTCGGCGAATTTTAATTTTTTCGGTTTATATCCAATGGTGGAGCGGAATTCATAAGATTGTTGGACAATTTTGATATCACATTCATAAACCTACGTCTCATAAGTATCTGGTAATTTGGTACGAGTTCAGCATTCTCCTGTATATCTTAAACATTAACCAAAATATATTGAGTTGATCCACAATAGAAGCTGAGATCCTCTGCTATCTTTCTGATGCCAGCACAGCGATTTTCAAGCACTTTTTCGAAGCCATTGCCACTAGAGCCTCACAAAACGTCGCGTATCTCAAATACTAATTATCAAATACTGAAATGTACACTTTTAATCGGTGATTATCGATTATAATAGACTATCGATATATTCCAAATTTAGTCGATTTTTATCTGATATTTGATTGCAACGTATTTAATTCCCTAGTTCTAATTAAGTTTACCAACAACTCAAGAATAATCGATTATTGGCGATCTTTATGCAAAGTTTGATTTTGCAAACTTCTTGGCCTAGTTTTAATCGAGTTATTTTCGATTTTATGAATTGTAAACGATTTTTCTTTAATATTTTTTATTGCAACGAATTGTATTGTCCAGGATAATCCTAATTTATCGATATATCTCAAATTAAGTCGATTATTATCGTTTTTGTCTAAAATTCTTTGCTGCAACGACTTTTATTAGCCTCTTTTTTCATTTTATCGATATATTTCAAAATAATCGATTGCATTCAATGTGTTTTAAATTTGTTTGACGTAGTTTTATGCAAGCTTACTGAATATTTAAAAATAATCGATTATTATCGCTTTTGTTTCATAATTTTTGTTGTAATAATTTAATTCTCCTAGTTTCGGTTGAGTGTATCAAAAACCTAAAATTAACCGATTTTTATCGAAATATATTTTATTCCAGCGAATTTTGCTGACTCATTTTTAATTGAGTTTGTCCATATATTTAAAATTTTGTTGATTGTTATCGTTTTTAATCTAATATATTTTCTTGCAAAGAATTTCACTACAGTGTTTATCGATTTTTTTCATATATGTATTTCAAAGTTCATCGAATAATATCGATTTGTGTAAGACTTAATAAACGTAGTTTTTTCGGGTTTACTGATTATTACAAATAATAGATTATTACTGTATTATGTAAAATTTTTTTGTTGTTAAAAATTTCATTGACTTACTATCGATATCTAGATTATCGATAACTTAAAATTAATCGATTTTTATTTAAAGATGTTTTATTGTGGCGAATTTTACTGACTCAGTTTTAATCGAATTTATCGATATGTTTAAACTTTTGTTGATTGTTATCGATTTATAATTATAATAATTTGGTATATACATATATATTATAATTAATGCTTTCTGCTACGAAGTTTTTCGGTCTAACCTTAATCTACTTTTTCGATATGTTTGAAACTTAATCAATTATTATCGATTCTTATCTAAACCTTTTTGATATGACGTATTTTGTTGAGTTTTAATCGAGTTTATCGATCACACAAAATTAATCGATTATTATCGAGTTTATATATTGCATAAAATCAAACTAAATCAGTCGCAATCTCAAGCAGTGTACAATCTCAAGTCTGTACATCCAATTATCGCATTGGGTAACATATCGTGGTATATTTTTGAATTTCTACATACATTCTCACACCTACACTAATATGTGCTTACGTATATAAATGATTATGTATGTATGTATGTAAGTGAAAAGCGAAACCTCGAATGGCAATAGAAAGGATGAAATTAATTTTTTTCTACCGCATGGACGCCGCTAATATGTTGTACCTGCTACATTACCTCCACCCAACCTCAAAAAGTCCAAAGTTTAATTGTGAAGAAGAAGAAAATCGTATAAAATGTACACACATACATGAGTTTGCATGTATGCGTTTCTGCAATCGCTGCTCTTTGTGGCAATAGAAATGGGAAAAATTACAAATGAAAAGAGAGGAAAGATAAAGTGAAAGGCATATAAAAAATAACGGACTTGAAAGGAAGTTTTGTAAAAATATATTTACATATGTGTGGGTGAATCGAACTGATAAAGCAAATAAATGCTAAAAAAAAAGCCAACAATAACAGCAATAACAGCGTATGAGGATAAGAAAGCAAAAAGTGCAGGCATTATAAAAAGGCCATTTTGAAAGCTGTGGGAGGGGGGAATAAAAATATAAATTGTGAAATGAAAAAATTGCGCAGGTGAACACTTAAGCGCTAACGGAGTTTGGGCGCAAGCTTTCGTAAAGGTGAAAGCAGCTTAAATGTATGTGGTTTATGCGCACATACATACATATCTAACTGTATATCTAACGTTCATATATGTGTTAGCGACAGAATTGGGCGTTGAATTGGTGGTCAAGCAGCGTCGTTGAACCGGCCCCACACTCAGTGGGTCGATTGCTGCGAAGCGTTTGCGACCTCAGAACTAACACCTGAGCTAAGTACATTTTTATAGATTTTTTCCTTGAATAATAAAGCGGTGTACACACGTGTGGTGTATGCTTGGGTGGAAGATAAAATGTGCCGTCATGAGTTTATGGGTGTTTGAAATGTATGAATATGTTTGCATGAGTGTTTCGGCTAACTGGGCTTACCTTTGTACGAAATTGATTTGCGTGTAATATGAATCCACAACTTTGCAGTCAAATATACATAGGTACATATACATACAGGTACATATGCGCATATATGTGTACATACTTATATGCACTTTAAATATGTACAAGTATATAATACCTTGAGAATCTTCTTAAGTATAAAAAATCGATGATTTTGCACGTGAAAATAGAAATGGTGCGAACGAGTTCGTGCAGGAAGCGTGAATCAGCCAAAAAGTAACCGGAAGTCGGTGATAAAAAGAGTGATGGAAACACTTCAAATGTGTAACTGTATATGAACTCATATGTCTTTCAAATGAGGACAGAAAAAGTTGTGAATTGTGTATGTATGTATGTATGTATAGGCTGAAAGTATAATTTTTTGTTGTTTGGTTAAATAAATAAAATTTCGGGTATTAATAGGCTTCAGTCCTTGGAAAGTTACGCTCTATTATCAGATTAGATCAGTACTGTTCTCCGGCCAGAGATCGGATTCCTCGTGGGGAAGTAGAGAAATATGACCTCCATCGAGGCTGCTTCCTCTTCTTCTTTATCGGCGTAGACATCGGTTACAGCCGAGCTCACAACAGCGCGCCAGTCGTTTCTTCTTTCCGCAAGGTGGCGAAAATTGGAGATTCTAAGCGAAGCCTGGGCCTTCTTCACCTGGTCTTTCCTACAGAGTGGAGGTCTTCCTTTGCTACGTCGAATCAGACCTGCAGTGTTTTCATACATTTAGTCGACATGACCTAGCCAAAGTAGCTGCTCATCATCAAAGTACAGCTCATCGTTCCACCGGCCACGGTATTTGCCCTTGCCAATGCGCAAAGCAGAACCTTCCTCTCGAAAACTTGAAATGCCGACTTATAAAATGTTGTCATCGTCCATGCCTTCGGGCCATACAGCGGGATGAGAATGGTGAGGAACTTTTAGAGTTTTGTCTTTGTTTGTCGAGTGAGAACTTCACTTTTCAATTACCTACTCTGTCCCAAGTATCACCAATTGGCCACAGTGATTCAGCGTTGGACCTCAAGGCTGATTTTATGAGTGGTTCCAAGATTGATGAAATTTTCTACGTCTTCGAAGTTATGACTGTCATTAGTGAAATTCGCTAATGCGATGACTGCTTCTTTAATGGAAGAATACATTTCGGGTCCTAAGGAGACCCATTTCTTTAAAAGCAAAGTAGTGGGGTTTCTTCACTTATATATTATATTTTTGAAGTGGATGGTATGTTGGTGGGTTTCTAGTTTTTAGAAAGGAAGCAGGACTTATATGTGTATTTAGATATATAATCAGCTAATGGTGGGGACTAAGTTGATCATCAAAGCTATTAGCTAATACCTGGTGCAGAAAATGATCTCTCTCTGTATATGTTGGTTTTGGAGACTGGGTCTGTGTTCCTCTAGCTCCCTTCATATTTCTCTCCGCCGCTTGTCTGAAGACGGAAACAAACCTTATATGTGTATTTAGATATATGATCGGCTAATGGTAGGGGCTACGTCGATCTTCAAAGCTAGTTGTTAATAACAAGCATGGAATTAAATGTATTCTGAGTTTAATATTGAATGTCTGAGTTATCATTATCATTCTTTTTTCTCTGTCTATGTTTTGTTTTTCTTTTTTTTTTTTAGGTGGGGTCTGTGTTCCTCCAACTCTCTTTATATTTCTCTCCACCTCTTTCTCCCTCTGAAGACTATTTCTTTTTCTTTCTCTGCCCTATCTTTCTCTCCTTTTTTTGACGCTCTTTCTCTAAATATACAGAGCTGTAGTGTGGAAATAAAGCTCACTCTATCTTTGTCTCCCGCATTTTCTATCATTCAGTCTCTCTTTTTCTCTGCATCTATATCTTTCTCTCTCTCTTCAGTGTCTGTAGTAGATTATGAACGCTCCGCTCTCATTATCTACCTCTGTGTAGGTTCCTCTTTCTCTTTCGTTCTGTATCCTTTACTCTCTTTCTCTCTTGCTATCTCTATATATCTCTGGAGCTTATGGCTGTAGTGAGTATAAAAACAGATGCCCGTCTTTTACCTTTTAGCTGTTCCCTCAGCTTAAATTACTTTGGATCTAAGGTTTACGAGGAGCAGACGTTCCATTGCCCGACCAGGAAGAAGTTCGAATAGCAGTTAYCYGYYTGAAAAACAACAAAGCGGCGGGGGCCGATGGATTGCCGGCCGAGCTATTCAAACACGGCGGCGAAGAGCTGATAAGGAGCATGCATCAGCTTCTTTGTAA
>NW_017535374.1:259366-267838 GCF_001853355.1 Bactrocera latifrons
ATCGCGTAAGCGGTGTCTACGCCAATCAAGAAGAAAAAGAAGGTTTACGAAAATCTAGCTCTCATTTTTGCAATAGCCAATATCCATTTTGTCAGTTGTTATTACAGTTTCAATGAAAAAGAGTAGAATTCATCCTATTATACCTAAAACCCCATTGTAAATATACATATGCATAACCTTAAACATCTGAAAATCTTTTTTGTGTATCAAAACCATAATCATTTTAAAGGAAAATCATCATAGCGTTTATTTTTGCTCCCCATCCTCTTACTTCTACCCAAAAGCGACCAACATCGCCAATTTTCTCCATTCAAATGACAATCTCACACTCACGCACTTATCGCCAGCAACATCTTAACTTTGTCGCCTTTATTCTAGCTTATCCAACCTTTAACGCTTTTAATTTTCCTTCGTACGTGTTCGCAGTAAGCGTTTCTATAAAGAAGCAGCCAAGGATAAACATTCAAACAGACAAGCCAAAGAACTGGTAAAAGCAACTTTCATCTTAATTTTCATCACCAACGTCAATTGCCGCAATAAGAGACACCAACAACAACAACACTTAACTCTTTTCATACCTTTTAAGCATTTCTTTAAGTGTCGAGGTGAGCGTATGGTGGCGAGATAAAAGCAAAAAGAAATACACAATTAAGCACACCAATACACAGGCTGCAACTGGTTGTCCTAAACCAGTAGCCACCAGTCAAACAGGGCGACGATTAGACAGACCGACAGACAGCCTGATACTCATTCACTCACGCGCCCATTGATGTATTTACTTGCGCTTCCGCTCACACGCCTTTTTCCATCCGCAAATCGAGACTTTCACTCAGCATTCGCTCTGGCAGACACTTCCGCTGCCATAGAATTATGTCCTTGATGTGAAAATTTTAATTTGAAACTTAAATTTTGAACGGCAACTTGAGCAAACAAATATTTTCCGCTGAGACAGATGACAATATTTGGCGTCTTTTGCGGCGTGGCAATCCACCTTGTGCGCTTAATGGATTGCCGGCATTCCAGCAAGAGCTCCACGGCAATCATTTAGACTACGCAGGAAATCTGAATGTGTCGGCATCGCGCTCGCTTTGCTCACTTTGACATTTCACTGTATAATTTTCTGCTTAATTTTCTCACTTTTTCCATAAGACGAAGACAAATAAATTTGATAAAGTGTCAGCAAAGCACTGGTGGGTATGGATGGAAGGGTTGCAAAGTGCGTAATGGCGGCAGGTACTCGCTTAAGCGACGTTTGTGTGTTGTTGTCGTTGCCGTTGTCGAAGTGCGAGTGTTGTTGTCTGTAGATAAATATAATTTTGAAGCGAATAATTTCGGAGATAATGAAGTTTTTAATGAATGTCTTCTTTTTTGCCCTTTTTTGCCCTTTTTTGTTGTTGGTTGACATTTATGTTGTTGTGTCTGTTTTTGCTTGCAGTATTAATGGTATTTGTTTTAGTAAAGAGATTTCTCACTTATTTTTAGGTTATGTGGCTGGTTTGTTTGAGTGGGAAGGCAAAATGTTCACAATCTATTTATTTATTCTTGTTTTTTAAATTTCTATTTAATTTTTTTCTTAAAGTTATTTAAATTTTTTCTATTTAATTTGTATATTTCAGGGTCTTTGTTATGTCTTCTATGCTTATTAAAGCTGATTTAAAAGGTAGGTATCTAATTGTTATAATTACAATATATACATATATTACTATATTTAGCTTTCATTTTTTTGAAGACATTTCAATATCTTATTTATATTTTCCGTTTAAAATACTGAAATTTTCAAATTTTCTACCGAATATGTAACATTCTCAAACCGTATTATATAGTTTATCTCATATAGAAAATCATTTCATTCATAAATAGTGGTTATTAGATGTTCTAAAGATTGCTCCATTTCAAGGCTCCCTACTAACAAAAACAAAACAAAAAAAAAAAAAAAAAAAAGAGAAAGAGAAACAGAAACAGAAACAGAAACGTCAAATTATGAATCGAAATACTAATATTTGAAATTTATTATTTGAAGAATATCTTTTACAAATGCGTCTCAGATGGTCCGTCTGTTGAGTCCAATTTTCGAGGAGTCGTTCGAGCATTTCGACTGGTAACTGGCGAATGACACGCGTGATGTTTTGCTTTTGGCCCGAATCGAAGCGGGATTGTCCGCATAGACCATAGACTTTATATATTCCCACAGAAAAAAGGCTTACGGTATTACTTAAATACGGATTTTTACATTATAGATTTAACTAAATGACTATTTTCTGTCCGTCAGATTAGTGATTAAAACTTTCATTTGTTCGCTTTTTTTTTACAAAAATCTTCTTTTTTATCGGTCTAAAGCCATGTAATGTTGTTACCAGATAGTCTTCTGTTCTTGTGTCCACATGTGAACGACTGAACAAAAAAACTCACAAATTCGTGGTCGAAATGTGTACCAATTTGGGTAGCTTATTCTACAACCAAATTCACTTGTAGCAGTTATAAATATTTATAGCGAATTTCCGAAGCAAATCAAAGTTTCATCGACCTCATCAAAAATACTTCAAATAATTTCTACTGCGATTGCTAGAGATATTCTTCTTCTTTGGCACTACAACCGTGGATCGGTCTGAGCCGAAAACATAAATTTTCGCCATTTGTCTCTAGTTGTATATTCCAAAAGCAGACAAGTCGCTATGCACTTGGTTCTTCCATTGAATGGATGGGCGGCATTGATTCCATTGTCCACCCATAGACTTCGAAATTAAGGAGCTCTTCACTGAATCATCATCTTTCATGCGAACAACATGCCCGAAACAGTGCATTCGTTGGATGTATATGCTCTCAAATGTATTCTTGCCGTCGTAGAGCTCATAAAGTTCGTTGGTCACATCTTCTTTGATATTCATTGCGCACGCTGACGGCTCGAAAGATTTTTCTGGGAACAGTTCGTCTAAAGTGCTTTCTCATCACTGTTCGTCAGTTATTACAGAGTTTATAATAGAGAGAATACAACAGAGATTAGTAGTATTCGGCGCAGATTGTGGCATCTCCGTTTTGTGGTTGGGACAGAGAAAATTTAAATTCCAATCGTTGGGCATGCTTTCGTGCGATCATATTCTACAGAGAAGCGGTTGCATACTCCTTATCAGTTCTTCACCGTCGTATTTGAATAGCTCGGTCGGCAATCCATTGGTCCCTGCCGCTTTGTTGCTTTTCAGACGGGTAATTGCTATTCGAATTTCTTCTTACTCGGGCAATGTTACGTCCGCTCCTTGGTCATCGATTGGGAAATCGGGTTCACCAATTCCTGGCGTTATGCTTTCACTGTCATTCAGCAGGTTGGAGAAGTGTTCCCTACATAATTTCAGTATGCTCTGAACATTAGTCACTAGATCGCCTCTGGGGGTTCTATAAGTGTATGCTCCGCTCTTCAAACCTTCCGCTAGTCACCGCATCTTTTCATATTTCCAGAGTTTTCGAGCATTACCCCTGTTGGCCTGTTGGTCAAGCTCTTCGTACTCACGCATTTCGGGGATGTTTTATCATTGAGACTGAATTTACTGACCTTTGTACCAAAGATATCTTCTTTGCCCACTTCAACTATTGAACATCGCTTTGTTATGGATTATGGCTACAAGTTCAGCCACCGGAATGAATGTCAGAGCTCGGTGACGGAGTCTCTTTCCCATCACGAATCCCATACCGAACTTACGCTTTTTTATATAGCCAATGGTGTAAATGTCAGCCGGGCAGCAGCACCTTCCCAATTTAGGGACATTTCTGGTTTATTCCCTTAAATTGTATTTCTTAATACGTTTGCAGAGGTCGTAATTAAAAGGAGAGTTTCTCGTCCTGGGGTGTTGTTTCCATTTCATTGGTAGCAGGCTCCAGGAGAGGTGATGTTTCGCCTTCTCTTTTTAACTCGCTTTGAAAGGGATGTGTTTTGGCCTAGAAGATATTTGGTCTAAGACCAGAAGTCGTGAGCTGGTGAATCCCTAGTGAATCTCGTTCAGAGAACTTTCCTCACTTACGTCAACTTCTACACATGGCTTCATCCTTCCTATGCGGATGGCCCACAATCTAGTTTTCATATACTATTTACGTAAAGAATTACTAGAAACCTGTAGAAATTTGGAAAAATACTTCAGAAGTGGCATAAAGCTCAAACAAGTTTTTTTTTTGTAATTTTTTGACACAACATATGTACTAAAATTTAAGTGGAATGGGTGAGCCTAACTGTTCAAGAGCAACACGCATGTTATACAACTGTAAATATACCTTTAATGCACGTCACAGGGGAAACGAAAAAATGAATAAGTAAAAAAGAAACCCCCATAAAAAATCAACTACAACTTTTAGTTCTTGAAAAAGTTTTCTTTCGCTTCCGCTGCGCTGAGTGAAAAGTTAAAAATGTACAGCTGGACACAATAGCCGGCAGCCAAGTGACAATAAGATGACTTGCCGTTCTCATGTGATTGTGCCGCCGGTCCTTGTGTACACTTTCTATGAGCGTCACTACTCATTCACCCTGCGGCAGCTAATGTGTTGCTTTTAGTTTTATATTATTGATGCGCTGTGCCATTGCAGCCGCTTCCCCCTTGCGACAACTTACACTACCGCCTCACTTGTTTCATCTTCAGAGACATGTAAGTGAAATTAAATTGATTTTTTTCGGTGTGCTCGCCGGACATGACAGTGACCCCGACGATGATTCGCAGACACTGACGCCGCCAAAATTTAGCGGACAGTGCTTTTCCTTCAGCCGCCTTTCACATGCTTCTTGTACTTGTTGTATCTTTGTGGAGTCGCCGGTTTGTAGTTGCTGTTGGTCGTGGTGGCACTAACTTAAACTTGCTGAAATGGGTCCACATCAAATACGCATAAAACTGTAAGTGTGGTTATAAATTCGAGTACCGTTAGTTACTTTCAAGTACACTCAAGTGTTACTATGTGAAGCAGCTCGGTCATGACTTTACATGTTTCATAGTTGCACCACCGCGCTGCGTCATTTCTATAAGCTTTACAGCAATTTAGTACAGCCACTATTTTTAAGTTTGATTTTCAAAACTGCAGACTGCGGGCCTCGCACATCGCATACCAAATTGGTGCTTACTAGAAGCTCTTCCACTCGAATGGTTGCGAGTAATGTTCTTTATACCATATTCCATCGAATGAAGTAAGGAGCATTTGTGGGTTAATGCGGAGAAGCATCCGTATTATGGAGAGAGAAACTGCTTTGAAAGACCTTTTTTATATTCTTGGTATATCTGCTCTGAAATTGGTATAAGAAAGTCTAGCCAACTACGCAGAGTAAAGGCAACAAGAAGTAATCTAGTAGTCTGATTTTTGCAGATAAAGGTTAAAAAATATTTACGCGGTTTTACTTACGACTTCAGTCTATGCATTCTTTTCAGTTTATAGAACCCTACCCATTACATTCGAGTATCGAACTTTTAAAGCCTCTGTAAAGTATTATAGAATAAGTGGTACTGTTTCTAATACAAATTTTTTTTTTGTTGTTTGAATAATATATTCCCCATTAGTGATGGATTTTGGAGAAAAAATATCCCTAAATAATATAATTTCCTTAAAATTGATTTTCGTAAAGCATTGCCTTAAGATACTGTTAAGATGTTTGAGAAAATATCCATTTATAGGAAAGGCTTTGGTTGAAAAATATCTCTAAGTCAAATTATTTGCCTGAAATATGTTTTTTTTGTGAAGCATTGCTTTCAGACAGAGTTAACAAATATTGGAAAAAATATCCCTATATAGGAAATCGCTTGGAAAATATCCCTAAACTAAATTATTTTCCTTAAACTGGGTGAAGTTATTGTTTTTGTAAAGCATTGCCTTCAGATATCTCTATATATGAAGGGAAATTTTTCAAAAAATGTGATTTCCCTAAAACTGGGTGAAGTTTTTTTATTTTGTAAAGCATTGTCTTCAGATAGAGTTGAAAATATTGAATAAAATATTCCTATATAGCAAAGGATATTGGTTGACAAATATCCCTAATTATTTCCCTTAAACTGGGCAAAGTTTTTGCATTTGTAAGCATTGAATTCAGATAGAGTTAAAAATATTAGAAAAAATATCCCTGTATAAAAAAGGATATTGGTTGGAAAATATCCCTAAATTAAATTATTTTATATATAGGAGAAGACATTGGTTAAAAAATATCCCATAATAAATATTGAATAAAATATCCCTATATAGGAGCGGACATTGATTAAAAAATATCCCGAAATAAAATTATTTCCCTGATTTTTTTTTGTAATTTTGTAAAGCATTGCCCTCAGATAAAGTTAAAAATATTGAATAAAATGTCCCTATATAGGAGAGGACATTGGTTAAAAAATATCCCCAAATAAAATTATTTCCCTAATTTTTTTTGTGATTTTGTAAAGCATTGCCTTCAGATAGAGTTAAAAATATTGAATAAAATAGCTCTATATATATAAAAAGGAAAAAATCCCTAATTTAAATTATTTCCCTCAATTTGTTTTTTTTTTTTAATTTTGTAAAGCATTTCCTGTGGATAGGGTTGAAAAATATTGAGTAAAATATCCAAATATAGAAACTCTTCAAAAGAACAGTGTTTTTTTAATTTCGTGCATTTTTTCTGTCCGCCACTGTATAGAACTTTCAATTAAAAGAACATTTGTATAACATAATAAAAATAACAGACCATTGACCATTCGGGCCTATTTCATATGCAAAATACGTCAACACAAATAAGGTTATGCAATATACTTACCTATTCCTTAATATTTTTTCATTGCATTTTCTATATATGCAATGTAAAAGTTTTCATATGTGTTTGAGCCAAAAACAGCCATAACAACAAGATATATGATCAATAAGTGCTGAAAGCTAAAAAGCCGTATTTTATTACGTCAGCAGGCCATGTATCCCTAAAAGTAGGCTTAAAAGATAAAAAAAAAACCAAAAATAAAACAAAAAAGTTGAGTTTCGCACATTAATAACTGCATGTGCAGCTAGTGTTGTCTCATACCTCCAATTCGAAGCCTTTTCTGTCCACCTGCGCCTGCTGCTGCCTGCCATCGTTTGTAAATATACCTTTTCTCAGCAGAATGCCACTAACAAATGTTGAACAAAGAGCATTATTTATGCGCCATAGTTAAGTTTCTGATTTACTTATGCAATAAATATGCTTGTATCGCACTAATACAATTACATTTATATACACACACGTGAAACAAAAAATGAGTGCCTGACCATTCGAAAGGCACCGGGATTATCAAAAGACGCATCGGAGCCCTCAATAAGTGGTCGAATATGATGCCGGACATTCGGTCATGTGAAAAGTTTTTGAGTGCTCTGCTTGTACACCACCGCCCCGCACCTTATTACATGCTCGAAGCATTTTATCATCACATTGGGGTTTCGGGCGACTTTTGGGCTCTAAAAGCTTTTATACAATATATTTTACATTGTTGTCCTTGTTGTTATTTTTGTGTTTATTTGCGTCTATCTGCAGCTAGTGCAATGTTTGACGCAGTGAGTATGAGTGCTGTCCGTTTGTTTATCGCACACATTCCTCTATATGATAGTAATGCTTGTTGTTGTTGTTGTTTGCACTGACCATTGGGTGTCGCAGCGGCGGCAAAATAACGAAAGGGTAGCATTTTGCAATTTGCGGCATTAATATTTAATAACACGAATTGTTGATTGAGTTAGAAAAGGCTAGCAAAGCACACGCGCACACACCCATACACGATAAACTCACACACACACATGCAAAAATCATCGCACATACACATTTACCACATAAAAGCATACACAGGTGTATCGAATGTTATGTTTTATACATTCATTCGGCTGCATTGTGCAATTGTGCTTTTGTGCGCCTTTATGTATGCTTCGACAATTTCAATTTTTTGACTCTTAACTAGTGAAATGTGCATTGAGCTGAGATTCTATTTGTTTATGGGCAAATTGGATTGAGAATAATTGAGTGTGGCATTTTTGTGCCCACACACATACACATACATATGCACACATACATCTATGAAATAAACGTATATTGAGTACACGCGGCACCCTGTTGCCATTGTCGTTGGAGATTTTGCGAAATAACAGCATTAAATATGAGTTCGCTGTCAAGTCCCTTCATACAGATCGTACCCACATTTACATTTACACACGAAAATGTGCGCCTGCATGTATGCTAACCTGCGCTACTTTGTGTGTAAAATGTATTTTTGAACTTTTGCTGTTTCTGTCGGTGTGCGTAATTGTCCAGTTGCATTGATAGTAGTTTTCTGATATCATTTATTTTTCATACACCCACAAAAATGTTGATTTTATAAATTTTTCAACGCAATGAAATTGCTTTCTAACTCTTTGTGCAGCCCACTGCGCACTTACTTATTGTATGTATGTATGTTTTTTTTTTTTTTTTTTTTTTTTTTTTTTTTTTTTTTTTTTTTTTTTTTTTTTTTTTTTTTTTTTTTTTTTTTTTTTTTT
>NW_017535374.1:272331-311600 GCF_001853355.1 Bactrocera latifrons
AAAAAAAAAACACGATTTTTGAGCAAAATTCCGGATAATAAACTTTTCCCCAATTCCAATTAAGAGAAATCGTAAAAGTGATAAACTGAGAAATCGCGCGTCAAAGTTTACTCTTTCTGCCCAAGCGCTCATATACCTGCTAGACGTTCGAATTCCCTTCTATAACTTTGGGGACATATTCTTAGATAATTTTTATAGACATTTAAACAAACAAAACAAAATTTTTTTGAATCTTCTAAAGCACGCTGCCCCCTTAATTTGTTTATAAAAAAAGAAAAATAAAAAGCTATTTATCGGACAGAAAAAAACCTTCGTTTACTTACTAAAAAACATATATTTTAGAAAATTTGTGACTAATCGGTTCAGCCGTTTTCGATTAATGTTGGTCACCGACTTTGAACCCCCATTGGGGATGGGGAAAGGTTTTAAAGGCAAAAAAAAAAAAAGGGATGTATTTGTGTGTTTTTTTTTTGCGGCGACATTAGTAATATAATTTGATTAAATTTAATGACGTACTATTTTTGAAATAGTATATTAGAAAAAATTTTCAATACATAAAAATATTAATAAATAAGCCTTTGCTGGTGAATCTCCAGACGCGCCTTGAAAAATCTCCATGTCCAAATGTCCAAATGTCCAAATTTTCTAAACGATCGGTGTAGTAGTTTTTGAGTTCTAATATTCACGAACTTCAAAAATAACGATTTCGGGAAAATCGATTTGAAGTTTCAAAAGTTTCAAAGTCAGGTATAACGGCCCGTCAATTAAAACGCTGTAATAACTCCGTTAATTTGACTATAACTGACTCAAAATTTGTACGCAATATTCTCGACATACGAGTATTGGTCGTTTAGAACAAAAAAAAAAAAAAAAAAAAAAATTCAAAAAATTTTAAACCTTAACCCCCCTTAAGCAAGCTAATAGAAATTACCTATTTTCATTAATATAAAAATGAAATACGCTATTCAAGCAGTTTATAGGAAAACATTCAAAATTCGGCGATTATGACGTCATTTCCGTTATTAGTTATATGGGATCAAGGGCAAATTTTCTAGCAATTTAATTCATTCTAAGAAAACTACTTAGAAAACACGTTCTCTTATTTTCATTGCGGTAACTCACATATTGGCCGATATATGCGGTATGAAGTCACCCCGAAGTTCTAAAATTGTTAAATTAGATATACGGGTATGGTACCCATTTTGAACATATCAGGAAAGAATTCTCTATAAATTTCAATTATACTATACATAACTTATTAACCAATATTTTTGCTAAAAAGACAATTATATACACTGAGGTCCTCATATTCAGCATACTTCAAAGGCACTATTGAACGTGAAAGAATCAAATGGATTTTAAAATTATGTTATATGGGAAGTAGGTATCGCTCATTTCCTCTTTGTACCATATGAATGTCAGAAGATCGTCCATTGTCCAATTTTGATGCAGGCTCCTTTAAAGTGCTCTCATACAACCTCTCTCTCTATAATATTTGTTCTAGGCGAATTTGGTTGTAGTTGCTTTCGTGATTTCGGAGTTATGTACACTATACTAATTATAGGGGGGTCACGCCCACTTATTCAAAATTTTAGCCCACATATGCCCCCTAGTACTGTAATCGACAGCGTCAAATTACAGTTTTATTTCTTAATTTAATGCTTAGTTATGGCACTTTATCCGATTTCGAAGAAGGGTGTTTTTTGGACCTGACAATGCTTCAATTACGCTCATCTTCGAACTCTTCGTGTTTATTTTTTGCCAAGGAACATATGTACCAGATTTCATAAAAACATCTTCATTTTACTCAAGTTACAGATTGCACAGGTAGATATTCAGATTTCAATTCCTGTCGTCATTCCGGTAGGCGACATAAACCACTGTTAGGAGAACAGAACTATTACACGCTGTTATAACGAAATATTAGGATTATTCGCTAGTTGATGTCTTCTTCTTCTTTATTGGCGTAGACACCGCTTACGCGTTTATAGGCGAGTTTACAACTGCGCGTCAGACGTGTTTTCTTTACGCTATTGCTATATTGGAGATGTTGCCTATTTGAGATTCGAAATGTTGTTAGTTAGTTCATCATACCATATACATATGTGGTATATATGGATTTTGCAGAGTGTCCGTGTGGAATATAGGGTAGGAATGAGTGGTACCCCACGTATAATGCCGTCCAAGTAAAAGCGATATAGCCTCATCGATAGCGAGGAGAAAACTCCCACTCTCTGCCTGCATAGAGGCAATGCCGGTAGCCTTGAGCTAGGCTCGGATTCAGACTACTACTCATCTTAAACTATTTGCATACCAAAAACGACGCATCTTAGCGGACACAATTTCGAACTATAAACTGTTGAAATTGTCAACTTTATACAAACTTGTAGCTGCCACTGAATTTCGAACGGATTTTATTTACTATCTTCACGTTACATGTAATAGCATTTGTAAATTTCCTCTATGAATTAGTATATTGCAAAGGTTGTCATATTCCCTTTGTCAAATGGCGATTGCGGTCTTAAATTTGTCGAAATATATTTGCGAATTCTCGGAAATTCTCGAGCCATCCATAATTTTCGAATATTATTTGATCTGCTCGATTATTATTTGATCTGCTCGAATATCATTTGATCTGCTGTTTAGAGTTTTCGAACAAGAAATTTTGAGGTATCGTTTGTCCAACGAAGGAGTCTCATTATCGTTTCGTTAAGCTTTCAATTTTCACTATCTTCTTTCTAGAGAATTTGGGGCAGTCATAAATTTTGCCGTGACGTTTTTCAAACCCCATTTTTAAATTATCTTCTCCTATTTAGTGCCTCATATAATCATATCATTTTGCAGAAATTAGTTTTTATTGTAATCTTCAATTTCAACGCAAACGCTTTGGTTTGAAAAATTTTCATTTCGAATAACTTTTATTTTGCATTGCATATTTTTCGGCGCAAATTGCAACTCATTAGGTAATTACTAATCCGCCGCTCATGCTACGCACAAAAATAAAAACAAGAAAACAACCAAACGGGACCAAATCAGTTCGGCCACAAGTCTAGTCTGCCAAGGGATAACAGCAACTAACTGGGTTTATATAATATATGTATATGAATGTGTGTATATATGTATTTTGCCGAATCTCGCTGTAAGTCTGCACATGTAAATAAGAGTATTTGTTTGTGCGCCTAAAACCACACTTTGGGTGAACGATAAAAATCTACTTTACCCACTAATTCCATACACACGCAAACAAGCTACACACATTGATTGTGTATTTGTATGTGTTTGGTCATGTAAGTGTATTTGGGTGTGTTGGTGTAATGTGTATGGCAACGTAATTACCTAAATGCCTACTAATTTAAATTATTCGAACAATAAAAGCAACAACAACACCGAATAAAATACTAATGTTGGCTCAAATTAATGCACACGCCGCCCCGCCCCCGCAAGACCCATAAACTAATACGTCGCATTTATAAGCGCACACCAATGAAAGCAAAGCAAAGCCCAGAATGGCAGATTGTGGAAGTTTAAAGAAATAATGCAGGGGTGAGGGGGTTTGCGAGTGGCTATAATGCCCCAAAAAGTAGGCATGTTTGCAGCAATGTGTGCAAAAATGGCAAAAAAAAAACACGTGCTCGACTATAAAGTAGTACTCAAATTGCCTTGTCGGCACAATGAGAATATTTTATTGGGTATTTATTTCTATGTATGTGTGTTATTTCTATGTCTGTGGTGAGTGTTGTTGTTCGTATGTGTGCGTGTAGTCATTTGCGGCCACAAATAAAACATATGCACACATACTTACATACGCCAGCCAGAAATTACATTTTACATTCACGCACTCATACACACACACACACAGCTACAAACTCCCTCACATTAATAGCCTCGCATGCGCCCCCCACTTGCCGATACTTAACACTAAATGTGTTATAGAAATAAAAATGATCATAAAAATGTTGCTCATACGCCTAGTTGGGCCACAGGCGGCTAATGCCGCTCTACCATTGAAACAAGCAGCCAAGCGTTCAGCTAACAGCGCTCTTTGCCGTGTTTGTGGAGCTTTCAGTGCTCACTGGAAATTTTCACTCCTTCCAACTCTCCATCACTCCCTCTACGTGTGTGTTGGCATTCAAAAAATGTTGTTTATTTTACTAGCTCCATTCCATTATTGTTGTTGTTTTTGTTCTTGTTGCTGCTCGCTTATCTGAAATCTAAATTCAAAATTGTTGTAAAAGCTTCGCATGCAAATATTATGCATTATAAATGCTAGTCTACTTTACGGCGTCGCACACTTGCGCACGCATATAAACACACACAACAAACTGCACTTATCGCTTCATATGTGTTTATAACTTCAAAAAACACTTACACACGCTATTGCAAATGTCCAAAAATGAATGTGTTCTCGCATAAATAAGTGTTGTGTGGGCAGACATTCATATCAAAGCGCACATTTAGGCGCTGCTGTGGGCACAGTGTGCTTAGTTGGCCAAAATTTGGATTTTATTTTCAATTTCAAATACTAAAGTGCTATCTTTTTTAATTTTAATCAAATTTATGTATAATAATGAACATTCGTAGTCGTGATTTTCCTAATATTGCGGTATTTTTGCGGTATTTTTATTGAATTTTTTTTCAATTTTCAATTGTTCATAAAATTTTTTTTATGACTCAAGATCAGCTCTTGACCGATGCTACGGCTGCTACTATGCCGGTCTCTTTCGACCAATTTAGCGGTTTTATCGCAATTTTCGACGACAGGCCTTCCGGAGAGTGGCGCATCTTCGACCACCTCTACACCAGAATGAAAACGTTGAAACCATCGTTGTGCGGTGGAAATGGAAACTKTATYGGGYCCATAAACTGCACAAATTTTATTGGCGGCTTGAGATGCATTTTTGCCTTTATCGTAGTAGTACTGTAAAATATGCCGTATTTTCTCTTTATTTTGCTCCATGTTTGCGACGCCATAACTCACGAACGACTTAAAAGTAACAACAATCTATCAAACATGTATATAGCATGACCCGATGCGACGAATAAAACTAGAACTACGTGCTCTCAGCGCCAACTAGCGAAAATACCGCAAGACTTTTTTACCTAATATGAGATCTTAAGAATCACAAAAGAGCAAAAATCAATAGTTTTCGCACCATACCCTATTTGGCACATATTTTTGTTTTCATATCACTGGACAAAGTATTTTTGAAAAATATTGATATAGAAACAGCCCCAAGTAGTACATTAATCGATTTCTTCTCGCTAGGTGGTTCCGACTATCTTCGAAACGCCACCAAAGCGCCAACACTCTGAAAACGCTTTACAAAACAAAATACTGTTTTCTAAAATATTGCTTTATTTAATATGCAATTTATTTTAAACTCCACATATCTATACTCTTATCAATGTTTCATGTAAACATAGAATCTTGTTAAATTATTGGGCAGTCGAAAAAGTCGTTTCGTTTTCTAATCAAACTTCAACTTATTTTTTGTTTTTTATTTATAATGAACTTTAAGGAACCAAATATGTACCAATTTGGTGTAACACCTTTTGCCATTTTTCCGCTAGAGACATTATTCCATGAGTGTCAAACTATTCTGGTTTCTTGGCGAAAAGCTGCGACAAGTAATTTTCACAGGCTTCTCTTGAAGCCAACTTTACTCCATTGAGGGAGTTCTGCATTGACAGAATGGTTTATATGGTTGAAAACCGTTTGATGATGAATGTTAAGTTCTTTAGCAAAGTCATGACTGCTTACGTAACGGTCCTGGGCAATCCTCTCCAAAACTTCGTTGACTTTTTCAACGATATGTCGACCAGAGCGTGGTGCATCTTTCACATCGAAATTTTCAGAACTGAAGCGTCCGATCCATTGCTGTGCTACAGGAACTGATACAGCAACCTCTCCGTTAATTTTACAACTTATATTGGTGGCTTGCGTGGCATTCGTCTCTCTTTTATACAAAAATTTCAAAATCTAGAAAATTCTTCATTATTTTCACTAATTTTTGAACAGCTGCAACTTTATTTCAACTTCCCCGATTTTTTTTGGTTTTTTGTTTATTAAGCTTAAAATCTCACCTTTCCTACAGTATATGGTATGATACAATGTGACTGGTAGCACTAGAGAAATACGACGGCAACGACATCTATTGACAAAATACGAAAAGACTTTTTCGCTAACCAATTTTCCAAATTATTGCCTTTTTTAGAAAGACAGTATTGACTATTGATATTTTTTCTTTAAATATCTTCATGAAATTCTCCCACTGTGCGGCAGCAGAAATGAAAACAAACACACATAGATGCAAATGAGTGTGTTGTGTGGTGTGAGTGCTCCCATTTAGATTTGGCAATAAAGTGCGTTTTAATACTTGCTATTTTTGCTGTTGTTGTTATTGCTGGATTTGTTAGTTGTGTTGTGCCGTTTTTGGTAATCGCTTATTTTGTAGCTTTTCTACAAAGCTAGGAATCAAAAGGGATTTCGTGCCTCCGAGTTCGAAAGAATCTGCACACAGGCACAGTATACAAACACACACACATACACAAATATACATATGTTGGTATGTTAATGCGAGCATATGTACATATTTATGGAACGATTGGAGCTAAAGCGTGCTCATACTTTTTTGCCGAAGCGAGCGTGCTCGATGCCAATGCTTGTTTTGAAAACTCATACATACAAATACATATATATGTGTGTACATATGTTTATAGTTACATACAAAAATATACTGCTATCTTATTCTGTTGTTGTTGTTGTTTTTCTGTTACTGTTTGTTGTGCTGCGTTGTGGTCAGTAGTTTTGTTTGGAAATTTACAGTCGCTTCTGCAGGCGGCAGCACACCAACAGTTTGAATGCCCACGCAGTCAAGTGCTCAAAGTTGCATTATATTTATTTTTACGTGTGTGTGTGTGTGTGGTTGCACAACTGAATATATTTGTATTTGCACTTCGGTGCTTGTAAATTGTTGTACATTCGACTTTCAGTCAATACGATTGAGTTGCAAAGAATAATGAGAGGGTAGAGAAGAAATCACCCTGTATCACTGTTCAAGCCACAGTCAAGTTATGGAGGGCTTGGATGGTTTTTGAAGTAAGGGGTTAACATAAGAAGGGGATCACTCTTATCTTTACCATGAAGAAACTGTTTCATTACACTCTCGTCAGCCAGATTCCAAGTGCAGTCAGGTCCTTCACCACCTAGCCTTTCCAACGAAGTGGAGCTCCTCCCCTTACGCTGCTTTAAACTCTCGAATACTCTCAGAGCTGGCGCCTTTTCATCTATTCGGACGACATGACTAAGCCAACGTAGCCGGTGTCTCACAATTCGCTGAACTATGTCAAGTTCGTAGTATATCGCGTACAACTCATCGTTCCATCGACCGTGGAGGAATGTTTTGCTTTCTCACTTTAGCTCGCCTTCAAACGGATGATTTTAGGCTACACAGAGGATCTTGGTCTAAGACTGGAAGTCATCAGCTGCATGAACCATATGTAAAAAAACAAAAGCGTTTCTGGCCACTCCCGAGTGAATGGCGCTCAGAGAATTTTTTTCGCTTGCGTGAGCTTCTAAACATGGCTTAATCCTTTGACATATTTATTAGCACATCAAAATTTAACGAATGCGCTGGCTAGGCCATGTCTTTCTTGTAGAAGACAATGTTACAGCGAAAAGCTCCTTCGGCTCGAGACCATGCGAGACCATGGGTAAACAACTTAAGTAAGGGCGCCCACGTATCTGAGGGAAGGACCCAGTGCATAGCGACTTCTCGGTACTTGGGATGTACTGGAGAAATTTCGTGCTCTCTGTCCAGACCGACCCACGGTTGTAGTGCCAAAAAACCAGAAGAGAAAGGGCTGAAGCTCTTCTGAAATAAGACATTTTTCCAAGTGATTCGGTCTATCTTGAGTTCTTGCTTTTAATTTGATTTGGTAAGGCTTTGTTACGCAAGTGTAGATTCAAACCCTTATATGGTTTTTCTTCGATTAGAAAAATCTTCAAGTGCTTTTCAGGGACGAAAAAGTTTTCTTAGCAAATTCATGACATTCTGCTACCAGATTTCCTCCCAAATTTCGTGCTAAAAGTTTCCATCCCAGTAAAAATTTCATTTAAAATTTTTAAACATTAATTAAATTAAATTACGCAATGCAATTGTAATTAAGGCTTAATATACTCCCTTAAAGTGCAACAAATAAGAATCTTAGGCAACAGTCATTTAAAATAACGCCAAAGCAAAAATAAAAAAAGAAATCTTGCAGAAAGAGAGTGCCAAGTATGTACTAGAAATACTTCCGCATTGTGTAATTACAATTAAGCGTTTATAATTTTTTCATTAAAGCAAAAGCTTAAGAATAAAAACAATTATGTTTGTATGTAAATTCCGTTAGCCTGCCTGGCGAAGTGACACAGGCAAGAATAATTAAAACAAGAAAAGCTTCTAGTATTAGTGTTGTACATATTGTGCCGGATAGGTAAAAGTTAAATATCTAATGTACTACCTAGACCTTATTAGTTCAAGAATATTGCGAGTTTATTGAATTGATTAGAACTTTTAGATTGTCAATATTAACACTCCTATATAAGGTCCTTAAGAAACATGTTAATTGCTCTTCTCCGAAAGATACAGGAAAATCAGTTCTTCAAATGAAAAAACGAATATTTTCGGTGTAGTCATACATACATACATACATGAATGAAAAAGTCGTGTATGTGGAAAATATTCTACTGATCGTGTTCAACAAATTTATCTGAAAGAATATGAGTCTAAAACCGGCTTCGAGCCAGCAATTTTTAAAGCTAAATTTGTCTTTTAGGGATTAAGAAAATTTCGTCAGCTTTTGAGTTATCCGAATGAAATGTAACACCTATGATTTGATATTCTATTGATCATAAATTAAATCATATATCTCCCGTGAAACCGATTATTCAGTTATTTCATTTGCCTGCTTTTAATTAAAACTCTAATACTGTCCTCTAATACATACCATACATCTATGGTGGAAATAAAGAAAATTATTTAACTACTTGTATAACATACATATATGTTGTGCTAAAATAACAATATGTATGCAATACCGAGAATCTATATTAAATTTCATTATCACCACATATGGTTCAGTACTTTGGTAAATACTTTGCGCTATTGAATAGGTGTGTGACTTGGCTATTATAAAATAATGCGCCTAATTGTAGGCATTGTTTAGGTTGGATTTTCAGCTTTGCCTTGCTTTTCCCAAATTCGGTAGGTTGATTTTGACTAATGTGTTCATTTTTTAAACCTGGAACTCATAATTTTTTTTTTATATTAAATTTGTCACTAGATTTGTAACAACCAGAAGGAAAAGTTAAAGATCTGTATGTGTGGAAATGATCATCATGAAGCTTGTTGTCAATTAAGAGGTACGGCAGGCCTCGATTATAGTTTGCCAAAAAATATCAAATTCTCACAATCGATCGTTTGGAGCAAAGTTATTTGGTGCGATAAAACCAAAATTAAGCGAATATGATCACAGGGGCTCTGATCAACATGCAGTGACAAACAGGTCATTGTAACCGATCGCACATAAGCCAAATAATGAAATTTGGAGGTGGATAACTGATGGCTAGGGATGTTTTCGTCGAAATTAGTTGGGTGTACTTGGGTGGATCGATGGTTTAATGCGTGCCACAGATTATATTGATATTCTGTTAGACTCAGACCACCACAGAGACCAAATATTTTAACCCCATTGATCAGCTTTAAGACATTTAAAAGATGAACATTTTTTATGAAGTATCTAGCAAGATTTTTACACACCCTAATACAAGCCGATAAAAGTATTTCGAATATTTATATGCCGTGCTATCTAGGCTCATTTTCCATTGTCATCTATACTTTTTTTCACTGATATGCCATTGTGCGTGTACGTTTCCAAGTTGTTTGCTGCCATCTGCAAAATTTTTCCATTTTCCTTAAGCGTCGCTCATTTGCTGCTTTTATTTTTACTTAGGCATGTTGGCTTCTTTCATTCTCTTTCTTCTGCCTCGTGTAGCGACATGTTCGTTTATTTTTGCTCATTTAGAAAGTTTATTTTTTTAATAAAGCCCTCTTAAAAATCGGCCTACCCGCGGCACAGTAACGCGGCTAACACGCCAGCGCTGTGTTATGCCATGTTATGCTATTTCGTGCTATGTTAGCTTGTGCTGTTCTATGCTATTTAGGATAACATCTGAATTTATGTAAAAGTGCTAGTATTTGCATATCACGGCACTTGGTTACATATTTACGGACATACATATTTATATACATATATGTGTATATACCTACGTATATAGCTTTGTATATTCATGTCGTAGTAGCAAATATTTTTTTCCGCCGCCACAATTTCGTGAGAATAAAAGAAATTCATGCCAAGCGCGTTAAACGTAGCATACTTTCTGGCATTTTGTCTGTTTTTCTTGTTTTTTGTTTTCCATCCTCACGTTGGCGCTGTAGAGCATGCAAATTGTGTGGAAATAACAATATAAAGATATCCTGGGGCTTGTTGTGCGCCTCTACGCACGTGCTTGTTTGTGTGTATATATATGTATGTGTATGTATGTTTACTTCGAAGTATATACACATACACATAGTTATAAGCATTTGTAGGCTTTTGCGCGCCGCCAATGAAACGTTGTCATTTCTTTTCACTTCTTTCAGTTTCTTTCTTTGTTTTTGTGCAACAAAAATGCGCTGTTGTTGTCGTTTGTTGGCGTGTTGACTTCACAATTGTAAATGAAAACTGTTGCGGATTAGTATTTAAAATAATGTCCTGCAGCGATATACATAACTTGTTTGGTATTATTTTGTTGTTGTTGCCTTAGTGTTTTTAATTTTCACGCTGCGTTCCTTCTTTCAATTTTTCCTCGCTTTTTTCATATATTTTACTTTCTACAGCTGTTTTTTTGTTTCTGTAATTTATAATTTTTGTTGTTGTATTTCGTTTTGTGTGTCGTGATGTTTTATCAAATTTATATTTTGCAGATAAATGCATCGGCCGGCAGTGTGTGCGTGCAACGTTCGCCATAAGCGCTTGTATAACAGCAAACGAAATGAAGGGTGAGTAAGAATTTTTATTACAACGCAATTTACATATTTTTCTTGTTAAAATGCTTATGCATCGTTCGCACTTTGTATAACGCAACGCCTTTCTGCCATAAATTCTCGTTGGCATTGCGTTTGCGAATGCTTCTTTGGCTGACAGCGTAGTTTTACAAGCAGATTTGTGTAGCTATATGCATACAGCTACTATTATTATATGTAAAAGGAGTGCTAAATTGTAATACCGCCCCTTAAACATTCAAAAAACTTCCGCATACCATATTATCAAATTTGACTTGGACTAGTAAAAACTAAATTCTTAGGCATTTTAATAAAAAAAATTATTATTGCCTTATCAAAATAGCCCTAAATACTCAAAACACTTTCACATACAATATGGTCAAATTTGACTCAGACTGGAAAAAAGTTTTTAGGTATTTTAGTACAAATTTTTATTATTGCCTTCACAAATTAGCCTGAAATACTTAAAAAACTTCCACATAACAACATACGATCATATTTCATCCGGATTGAAAAAAACTAAATTTTCAGTATTTTAATACAAATTTGTATTATTGGATTCTCAAAGAAGAATTAAATACTCAGAAAACTGCCATATACCATACGATCAAATTTTACTCGGACTCGGACTGACTACCCAAAAAAACTTCCTCATGTCATATAACCAAATTTGACTCGAACTGACAAAAACTACATGTATTTTAATACAATTTTTTTTTCTGCATTCTCAAAATAGCCCTAAATACTCAAAAAACTTGCACATACCATATGATCAAATTTGGCTCGACCTGACAAAAATTACAGTTTTAGGCGTTTAATGCAATTTTTAATATTGCCTTCACAAGTTAGTCTTAAATACTTAAAAAACTTCCACATAACATACGATCAAATTTGTTCCGGATTGACAAAAACTAAATTTTTAGTACTTTAATACAAATTTGTTTTATTGGATTCTCAATAACCATATTTGACTCGAACTGACAAAAACTACATGTATTTTAATACAATTTTTTTTCTGCATTCTCAAAATAGCCCTAAATACTCAAATATGATCAAATTTGACTCGGATTCACAAAAATTTCAAGTATCTTTATACACATTTTTATTATTTTCTTCTTAAAATAGCATTAAATATTAAAAACAACTTTCAAATACCATGTGATCAAGTTTGACTCGGAGTGACAATAATTACAGTTTTAGGACTGCCTTCAAAATAGGCTCCTTTCGAGCTAATAATTAATGCTTAATCCAATTTTTCGTATACTTCTTATATGTAAGCCTCAACTGGAAAAGCCTTTATTGCCTTCAACAAATTTTAATTTTTTTGGGTTCACCGAATTTTTGACGCACCATACGCTCTAATTTTGAACAATTTTGACAACATATTAATTTTATAAATCAGTAAGATGCGATTGATGAACGTTCGGTCCTGTGCCACGTTGATGATCAACTCTTTTGCGACTTCTACTCTACGTCGTTTTTGCTGAGACTACAGGGGCTCTATTCCGTATATCGATTCGTAAGTGTATTCTATTCGAAATTCGGATTTACTTTATAATTATGCGAAAGTTGTACCACCCTGTGCCAGAATATATACTTACAATTTTTGCCTTTGCTTTCTACAACTCAAAAACTAACGAATATTTTATTCGAAAATTGGCTTGAAAATCCGAAAATCGGGTTACAGAATATAAAAAATTCGAATAAATTTTTTTTTGAATCGAGTTACAGAATAGGCCCCCAGGTCGTTTTGTACGCGTTTGCTGATACTCTTCATAGCCGAAACTTTAACAAAAATGCGTTGAGTCCGCAGCTATGTCTCTGGTGCCGAGTTGTTTCTTTAACTTTGATGCGAGCCTCATTAACCGAGCTGAATGGACGACTCGCTTGACACAAAATTTTCGATAAATTTATTATCCCTGCCGGCTCGCTTGTCAAGCTCTTCGTACTCACGCATTTTGATCTCTCTTTTTGTCTGTAAATGAGTCCCACTTCTCTTCCCATTTTTACAGCATTCTTCAAGTTAGATCCCAGGTAGGCCTAAATTGTAGATGAACCGATAATAAAAGCTAAGGTTTGTGCTAATCTACGTGAAAAAGCTTGTTCATATCTCACTTTCAATCATATGTTTTATATAACTTGGGGCAGGTTTCTTCTATGCCGACTACCCCTCAAGCTGGGCAAATTATCGGCCACTCTTTATTTGAAACTACTTGCGCCCATTCATCTCAATTTTCCACAATATAAGTTAACCTTTACCTCAACGCCAGATTTCACATTAATGTTTTGAACAACATTTCCACCTAACCCCCCGATCCCCCGAGGTCAATAAGCTCTATGCGATATGCGAAACCCCCGCTGTTGACGTTAGTCGTTTGCCGCGATTAATGTTAATTTTTATTAGCCTCGTGTACGGCTATTCCGCACAGCGCTACTTCTTGCGAGGGTGACTCACATTGAATGCCATTTCTTTCATTAAAATTCAAAATCAGCAGAGGTGTGGTGGCAAACAACAAATGCAAACACTATTGAAACAATGGATAACATTGGAAAGTAATAAAAAATGCAAAGAAAAATTATAATGCCAAAAATTGCTGAAAAAATACCGATAAGTTACCCCAAAACAAACCAAGAGATGTGCTTCACAGCAACGCGCAGCTTTTCTGGTGTCAGCTCAGCAGTGCTCAGCATTTATTTGGTATTGACTCCCCCCATTTTTTCAACCTACCCACATTCACCACTTCCTCTTCGACATTTTCGGTTTGCCCCACCACACCGACCGCGCTCATTATTTATTCGCCGCGCAGTTTCTATTAATTATCGTTACACAATTTTCGATTGGTAAATATCTTGAAATGAATGTTATCCTGTTGTTCAATTTCCCTCGCAACACTCCCCCTCTCTTCCCACACTTTTACTACTTTATTTGTTTTTGTTACTTTTATTTCGTTTTTGCTTCATTTTGTATTTCAGCATTTTTATACTGTTTGCTGCGTGCCCGTTCTCCCTTCCCTGCGAACTTTATTCAGTCATTCATTTCTATCGATATCTCGCTGTGCTGCGCCAATATCTCGCACTGCCCTGTCCCATCGCCCGCCATTAATTCCTCGGATTTTTATTATTCGTAAAAATCCGCTCATCTGCACATTTTTATTAGCATTTAATTATGTTTGCTGCATTCGAATTGACCCCAGCGTGTTTTAATATATCTACCGTTGTGCTATACCTATACTTCTATATATGCATATATATACAAGTAGATATACGTACGTTTGTATAGTGTGAGTTGACCATAGAATGGGTAGTGAAGAGGTTGTAGAATAATTATTAGCGTTCTCCCTTCTCATCTTTACATTCCTTTGTCTTTTCGTGGTGGTATTAAAAATTTTCCGTTATTTGATTACTTTTTTATTTTAATTATTCTTTATTTGTTTTGATTAAGCGCTTTACGAATTTATAGCCTGTTCGCTAATCGATTATTATAGTACTAAATTTTACCTTTCTATAATATTTGTAATGAGTAATACAAGTAAAATGTCGGTTTAATATTCTGTAATTATATAATCTGTAGATATGTGTTAGGTTTTCGGAAAGCCGAACATTGGCTTAGTTTTACTGGAAAACATACCCGATACTTCCATTCGTTTTGTTTGAAAATTTCGCTCTTTTTATTCATCATAGTTTTCATGCTCCGATTATATCGATCCCCCAACTTTTTATACCTTAAATAAGGTATATTAAATTTGCCACGAAGTTTGTCAATTCTTGAAGGAAAGACGTACAAAGCAAAGGAGTCGGCTTAGTCGGCTTAGTCTTGTTCGTCTGTTCGTGTATATGGGAAGTAGCCTCCTAAGATATCGTTATGAAATTTTGTACCCGTTCTCTTCTCCCCAGAAGGCTGCTTATTTGTCCAATCCAACGATATTGGACCATACTACATCATAAATTGTAATCCATATCGAAGTTTCCTACTTTTTTTTTAAGAAAAAACACTGAAACTTTAAATTTGGGAAAGGTTTATTATCTTTTGTAAGAATATTCTTTGGCATTTATCTTTCAAATGTTGGCCGTTGTTACGGCTCAGATGATCCATCCATTGAGTCCAATTTTCGATGACTCGTTCAAGCATTTCGGCTGGTAACTGGCGAATAACACGAGTGATGTTTTGGTGCAAGACTTTAATCGAAGCGCGATTGTCCGCATAGACTACAAACTTTACATATACCCGCAGGAAAAAGTCTCACGGTGTGATATCACACGATCTTCGTGGCTAATCGGCCGTCTCAAAACGTGAAAGTATCTACTCACGGATGTGTTCTGTCCATAAATCCATTGATTGATGCGATGTATGGGAAGTGGCGCCGTCTTGTTGAAACCAAATGTCACCGAGATAACGGGCTTCGACTTCAGGAATCAGATAGTCGGTTATTATGGCTTGATAACGGTCGCCATTGACAGTTATGTTCTCTCTTGATCAATCTTGAAGAAATATGGACCGATGATTCCACCGGCCCACAAACCATACAAAACCGTTGTTTTTCTGGATGAAATGGAAGCTCTTCCGAAATTCGGCAATTTGGCTTTGGCTTTACATACATTGAGCCAGAAGTGGGCCCCAAGGGCAAACGAAATTTGGCTCGAAAACATTGGATTTTCTTGGAACTTTTCAAGAACCAATAGAGAGGAGCAATGTCGAACTGCTTACTTGTACGCGTTCAATTTAAGATCCGCACCCAAAATGCTCCACTTCATCGTCCGTCCGTCCGAGTTACTGCGAACGACGCCGAATCGACTCTCCACGGTCTTCGTGTACACTCTCAGCTGCGGTTACTATATTTTCTTCTCTGCTTACTGGACCTGGTCTATTTGGTGGAATATTATCCAATAACGAATGCTAGATCTCAAGATGGGTGATGATGTTGCGAATAGTACCCTCAATAGAGCGATAATGTTGACTACAAGTTCAGCGAAGTGCGCGAAACACATTCTTCAGAGGAAATGATTTTTCATAATAATGTTGAACGATTTTTAAAAGTTTAGTTGGCAAGATAACATTACGAAATTTGGTATGGATTGTTATCCAAGGCCACGGCACAAAATCCAAAGAAATTGTTCAGATCATACTTCTATAGTAGCGCAAAGCCGCACTTACAAACCGATCGATATTCAAATCAAACCAAAAACATTTTTATACCCTTTTACGCTATAAGCAATTCACCTGTCAAGGGTAGCCGATATTAAGGTTTTTTTTTATTTTTTAGTCTCGAATATTTCTTTCCAGTGTGTATTCTTTTTAGTTCTGAGCACACTTAACGTACTTTTAAAGACGTCTGAGCCAAGTTCCTTTGTGATTTTTCAAACAAAAATCTTGAAAACGATCTCTCAATCCTCTCAAGAGCTAAAGGGGGAAAGAAAGAGAAAACGTGGAAGAGTTGTCTTTCTTTCCCTCTTTATCTCTACTTCTCTCTGTCTATCTCAACAATTCAATAAAAATACTAAAGCAAGTTGATTTCTAGTCGATCCTCTCCGAGCAGTTAGTCAAGCTTCGATGTAAAATAAAAGTATTCTCACCTTATCACTTCGAAAAGTAGTCCAAAGCTTTTCAATAAGAAGCTTGCGACCTTCTGTTTGGAGCATTTTTGACCACTCGCTAGTTAATAAGTTTGTCTCTTACAGTAAATATTTCGACCTTTTCCGAAGAAAAAGCTTCAGTCACTCAGTTATGCCTCACGTATGTATCTGGGTCCGTTTCGGTTACGTAGGCCCGACTTCCAATTTTGGTGGAAGTCTATGTGCCTATCTTATTTTGAAGATGAAATCACAGATTTTTATTAAAAATATAAAGGCTTTTTTCTTGGAATTCGGACTTCTGAACAGGATCGAGCTGTTATTAATTGATCTAAAATCGGTAAAAGTTCTTTATCGCTCCTGTGTAGCTTATTTCGGATATCACTTTGCATTAAATCTTTTCTAATCGACTAACCGCATTAACCGGATAGGGCATAATAGTATTCGGTTTGCGGTATTCGGATAGTCGTAAGACACCGACTATTCGGTTAACCGCTCATTCGAGAGGTAAGCTTCAACTTCTGCAGATATTTTCTGCACATACTATATAAGTTTATGAGAACTTTGCAATAAAACGACTATTTGAATAGTATTAATTGGTTAATATTCGAAGAAATAATCGGTTATCAGGCTATTAGAATAATTTTAAGAGCTCTACTCTGGAACTACTCAGGGACTCCGACGGAGGCCCAGGGTGAACCAATAGCTACTGTTTACAACCATCTATCGCTACTCAGACTACTATTGCATACATAGGAAAGAATTGCCATAACAATTTTCAAGTATTTCTGTTGGTACCCTCTTTATCACGTTAATTCCTCTCAGACATTATGCATTGCGCTGACAAAAAATTTACGCTAATTAGATTCTTTCATAAGCCAACAAGCTGACAAGCAGCCATTTTTGGGTGCGCTCATAAATTCAGCGTTGTTTTTCCTCCTCAGCGAAGCGCTAGGACGACTTAATGCCAACAAGCTTCGCCATCTTTATTTTGCTCGATTTACGGGATTTTACTGACAACAATTGCTGGCCGTATTGCATATGAAACAAATAAGATAAATTTGTAAATTTTCTTTTAATTACTTTCGAATAACCGACATGCAAATTGTAAGCGGCATGGAGGGAGGTAGAAAGGATGAGAATGAAGCAATGCACAAAAAGTAAGATAAGAGCTTGGACATGTCTTCTGTTGCATAATTTCAGGCAGCGGCTGAAGAGAACCTTTTTTTACTGAAAATCGTAAAAAACCGAAGTGAAATCTAAAATGGTGTATGAGAAGGGGTTGGGGTGGGGGAATTCAGGGTAAGATAAATACATTTTCATAGTGCGCGATGGGTCGCCGCGGCCAGCGCTCATTTATTTATTGTTATTTTTAGATGTTTGCGAGCTTATGTAAATTTATTTATTTGGCGTAATTTTTCTTGTTTCCCCGAAAAGATGCCAGAAACACGAAAAATACCAAACCAAAACGAAAAATAAATATAATGAGTGGAAATGAGTGTAGCGGGAAAACATATTACAAAAACAAAAACAAAATGTATACAAGTGAAATTTTTTAATTAGAATAAAAAGCGGAAATAACAAAATGGCGAAAATGGCTCGCGTACGCGAAAAAAAACATAAAAATAAAAAAAAAAATTGTCTGCAAGCCTTACGGCGCAAGCATATTATGGAGTATAAATAGCAATCTAAAACAAAATACTGGAAAAATTGAAATGGCCGGCAAAAGCGCCCGTGAGTCCGGGGAACCGCCATCCCAGGCCTTCGTCTTAATGTCTGGCGAGATGACTTTATGCTTACACTAAGCATATTGCCCCGTTACCATTTTTTATACCACTTTTCCTATTTATTTTTCTCATTATTATGTTGTTGTTTTTGTTTCTTTTTTTATTTTATTTTGTTTTATTTTATTTTACTTTTTTTTTGCTTCTGCTCAGCTCGGCATGTTTTAATTTTTCTTCGCAATCTTTTGTTGTCAGTTTCTGATTGTTGTTATGCTGCTTGCTCGCCGCTTGTTATTTTTGTTTTTAATTTATTCCTTTTTATTTTTTCAATTGTATTTTCATTTCGCCGCTCGCTTGTTAATAAGGCAAAAAGTTGTGCAATTTTAATGAGATTTTCCGTTCTGTCCACTGCCAGTCCATCACCGAAAGTCCACTCCCGTGTTCGCTGCGCTGCGCTCATTTCAGCGAAATTGACAAGGGACACAATTTTTAAGCAGCAAAACGAATTACTTTTGCAAATAAGTCAGAAGTGGCGTGAGGCAAGAAAGTTGTGGGTGTGAGAAAAACCCAAAAAATGTAAGGAAATTAAGGCAAATTTGTTATATAAATATAAGAAGTGTGAGTGCTCAGTTTTCACTGATTGCAAGTTGAGAAAGATAGATAAATATCTTGTATACATATTTTATAATTGGTTAATATACGTTATGTGAACGTGAATGCGGTTCAAAGCCTTCGCAGTTAATAGTGTTTTCGTTTGTATATGGTTGCTGTCAGATTTTATTCGATCTAATTCGCATTTAGACATATGTTGGTAGTAAGGACGTGTAGCAGTCAAAGTTTGCTAAAAAATCCATTTAATTCAATACTTCATTACTTATTTTATTTATCGGCTTCAAGCTTACTGCTTACTGGTACTCGACAGTTTGAGTTTCAGGTACTGTAGATCCATTTAATGATACGGAGGGACAATTTTCGGTTTTTACGGGGCTATACCAGTATAACGGATGAAAAATTAGCTGATTTTCGTGCATTTTTTTTTTTAAAGAAAGTACTCGATTGAATGTTCCGAAGTTCTTTGGACATAATAGCGCATATTTTCAGCTATACTTTAAGGTTTTTCTTTTACAAAATTATTAAAAAATAACGTAGTTATGTGCTGTCCACGGAGGGGCCAAAAAAAAGTTCCCCAACTGCTGACATGATTCAGGCCGAATGAGTAGCTGAAACAAAAATTTCAAAAAGGTTATTAAAGTTTAAATTATTTCGTATACAATGACCTACGATTTTGGAAAAATATTTAAGTCGAAGCTCTCCTTATTGGGAAGTTGGTATTGTGTGTGCTACAAAATCTAGTAGGTCTGGTTTTTTTTTGGAAAACGTATACCTGTTATTATAAAGGTGGGGTTCGCTCGTGAGTAAGTTCTCTGAAAAATAAAAACTTGGTTCAACCGCATACCACCTGAGACACAAAATTAAGTCCTTAAATGCAATTTAAAATTTTCTAACCAAACTTTATGTAAATTATCAAATATTTTTGATACTTTGGTTAACTTAACTAATTTAAGTGCATTGCTTTTATCTTTTTGGTCTTATGTTGATTTAGATGTAATTTAAAAATGGTGGCAGCCGTATTTCCAAATTTTTTTTTTATTTACTGTTTAAATATTTAACACAACTGAACTGTTTTTTATTTATTTTTTCAAAGTTTTTAAATAAAATCAGGTGGCAACCCCAACAAAGGTTCAAAAAGGTTTATGTCTTAGATATTTTATTTTATTTAAGCGCATTCATTTTAGCTTTTTGGTCCTTTTCTGATTTTTTCTATTAAAAAATGGTGGCAACACCGGTTCCAATTTTGTTAATGTAGTGTTCAAATACTTAACGCATTTTAAACAGCTCTTATTTTCTTTCAACAATAATTTTTAAATAAAATAGGTGGCAACACCATAAAATAATATTTGTGTAATAAACGGCTCACATATGGTACAAACATTAAATGTGGACTCTAATATGTTCTAACACAAATATATACTCTAAAAATATTATAATATAATATCTATGTAGTATAAGTTCAAATAACTATAAACATAAGGTACTGACGACACCTTTATTAATGACGTAATATTCATATGAGTATAAGTACATATTCACACATTTCTGCACATAATAATATGTACATACTTGCAAATAGATATAATTACCGCAAATTATGTGCAGCACATATTTCACCACATTCCTCTACTCAAAACATATCGCAATGCAAGCACATACTACTTACACGCACACACTCGTACACTCAAGCCGATATCTGGCTTAGTGAGAAAATTTAATTACAATGTATTATGGAATTTATATGACAGCCCAGTTGCTCAGCGCTCAATTCGACACTCGGCTTAATTCAGTTCAAAAGTAATTCATTCATTCTCATGTAATTCGTTTCACTTCAGCGCCGTTACGTATACGCAGCGGCGCATATTTGCGAAATATCTTCTGTGATGTCTCTGAGTGTGTGTTGTTGTGGTGTTATGCTGGGGTGAGATTAATTATGATGTGCCTAAATGATATGAGTGCTTGAGCGCATATTGCCCGCAGGCACACTCATACATGCGCAGTTCAAAGGGCCATATGCATGCACGCATATTAAAATGTCACATTCCACTAGCTTGTGCATAATTTGAAAGACTTGTAAATTTCACCGTTGGAAGTTATGGTTTTTAGTATTAAGTGTAATAATTTTCAGAGAGCGTTGTATTTTAGTTGGAGAATTTGCAATTGTTACGCATAAATCGTACGTTGTTCAAAAGCGTTATTCAGCAGGGTTCTTTGGTTCTAAGGGGCTGTGTTAGGGTGAAGAGCAAAGCTGATGAAAATGTATTGTTGTATAACTGGTATTTTGTATGTTAGGTCTTGAAATATATTATACAAGTATTTGATAAGTTCTTAGAGATGCTGTTTTGGGTCTGATTATATTGTCTATCTCTCTATGATTGAGTCTCACATGGATACAATCCATTTAATCGAGCTTTCTGCTTAATACGACAGTCCTATTGTTGTTGTAGCGGCAGAAGACATTCCTGAAGACATTTGGCTAGTTGTCTGCTTCTTCGCGGATAAAATATACGTAAACCCACTGCAGTCGCAGCAAAATATCACAGCCTTTTTCTTTAACAATAGTATATCCTTCAGTTAAGGATAATCTTGGTATCATTGTGATTACTTTCTGATGTTATTAAACTATTCCTTCCTTTTTTATAACCTAATTGGATTGGAAGGCCCTTATTTTTTCACAGCTTTTCGCTTGAAATTGTTCATAAACACAACTTTTACTCTTAAATCTCAAGAAAAAATCGTTTCCATATACAAAGTGGGTTCCAAAGTAAAAAGAACAGGACAAATAGTTTTTTCGGCAAAATCAATTTATTTAATTCAAAATAGTCTCCTTCTGCTTCAATACAGCTTTTTGCACGGTCCAAAAGCATGTCGAAAGAGTGTTTCAGCTCGTTGGCCGGTATGGGCGCCAGTATGCCATTGCAAGCCTTTTAAATGGCCTCTACGTCTGCACAACGCTTTCCTTTCATGGGCAAATGTATTTTTCCGAAAAGAAAGAAGTCGCACATTGCCATATCAGGTGAATACGGGGATTGGTTAATGGTTCATATGCCATTTTTGGTCAAATAATCGGTCACAAGCGTCGGTCGATCTGAGCAATTTTTGGTCGTGAGTCAATTTTTGTGGAACAAATCGTGCACACATCTTTCGTAAGCTCAAATGTTCGGTCAAAATGCGATAAATCGATGTTTTGGCGCTATTCAATTCCATTTCCATGAATTTCAATGAAGATTTCGGCTGATTTTTGATGAATTCACGCACAGTTTCAATGGAATTTCCGTTGATCCACATGTTGATCGTCGTTTATGTCCTCACGACCACTTTGTAAACGTTGAAACTACTCGTGCACTCTGCTACGGGATAGCCAGTCATCGCCATAAACTTGTTTCATCAATTGAAACGTTTCGGTAAAAGTTTTAAAAAATGTTAAAACAACATTTAATGTTGGCTCTTTGTTCGAAGCTCATTTTCGCACCGGTAGCATAAACATACTGACATTTAAAACGCAATAATTTCAATTCCAATCTATGAAATGCCATGAACTCACATTCTCACTGGACAATCGAGAAAGAAAGCAGATTGTAACGCACCAGTCGACATATAGATGGCGCCACCAGGGGGCGCTAGATTCAAAAAGTTCTGTTTACTTTGGAACACACCTTGTATGTTCTACGTATAATGATATTCGTTTTTCTGACAAATCTTATGCCGAATATGTCGTCCAGTATATGAATTAAATAGAGTATACGTATGTATGTATATATACAATTGCTTAGATTCCGATACTTTCCTGCCTTTGATTGTTGCAAGTTGCAAGAGTATACAATTTTCCGTAGCACCCGTACTTAGCGCTTTCTTACTTGTTCTATTCAAATTCGTTATCATATCTTGGCCTTTAACCACCTTTTTCTGATTTAACGGCGAAGACCGTCTTGAACTTTACAGAAGATTTTTATAAATTACTTAAATGAGTATTAAAATTTTTATTTGTTTGCAGTTGATTAGTTCATCGCACACTCTTCCGTTCTTGAAATTCAACGAAAATTGTAAGAAGGAGCTCAGAACGATGGATTTCCATAAAGCCATTATATAATGAGCGCACAATTCTGGCCAGTTGTATTTACTGGAATTAAATATTCCTACAGATTGAGACATTTTTGAGGAACTACCACATTTTTGACTAGCGAATTTCATAGGTATTTTCGTAGCCTTTTAACAGGCCTTTAGAATTTCACTGCTTGGAAGATTCAATTGCCCAAAAGCATCTTTCAATGCACTACATCTTTTGATATTCGAAGGACAATCATGATTAACTATGTAAATGGTATTATTAAGTGCCCCTAAGCCTAACAAAACAAAACTTAACCAAACTGGATATATTTTAGAAGTCGGAAGCTTGAAATTTATTTGAAATGCTGATTTAATAATAATCGATTTTTTTTATAACTTTTGATATTTCTTATAAAGCATGCAAAAAAATTGTTTTTTTTTTTTTTTTTTTTTATTTAATAAGATTGATTTCGGTCTAATTTCTCACAAAATAAGGACCTTCCCAAACCTTCTTCGAGACTTTTTCTCAAAACTAACAAAAACTATCAAATGATGTGTTATTCCGCCCTTTCTTCGCTTAATAGTGACCAAAGATCTCGTTCTTATTTTATTACTGTTGTTATTTTCGGGTTATTCCAACATTTTATCTTTCAGCCTTTTCAAATATTCGACCAAATATTTATAAATTCATGAGACCTATAACGTATTCTCAAATACAATTTACTCCACGCTTTATTATTTCCAATTTTACGACATCACTGCTTCCTTTCGAAACGAATAAACTGACCACATTGAAGTGCTGCACCGCGTTGTAAGGCTTTCCTGCTCAGCGCGTGTGGCCGAGTGTCTCCATGTACCAATACATTTATCACAATTGAATACATACAATTATATGTATGCACTCTCTAGTCTGTAGATAATAAAATTTGGCTACAATTTAGGGGTTGACAAGTTGACCAAAGCAAGTGTCCCCCCAGTCTTTACCAGCACCGTCACAAGCAGACATACTGACAAACATAATTATTTATGTATGCAGGGGGGAGATCGGAATATGCGCCATAATGCTGAAGAAGGGTTTTGCTGCGTCAAGTGACCATAACAATTTTCCGGGGGGACAAATATGGATGCTGTCAATGCTGACGAAGCCAGTGTGGTGGGGTTCGTGGTGAATACACAAACTAAAATTCATAAGCGACATGACAACGCAACATGCGCCAACCACTCGATGCAGCAGCCGCTGGCAGTTGGAGGCAAAACAAATATGGCGTGTACTTGGAGCTACGTTGTTTACGATGGATGAAAATTGTGCGGTATTTTAACCCTTAAAAATTTTACGACCACAATAAGGGATTGTGGAGCACATCACTAGGGGGAGGTAGGACATTTGTATGCCTGTCAAGCTGTTAAGTGGACAACGGAAATAAAGAATATCTAACTAAAATTTTTTGCTGAAATTAAAAAGTTGCTTTTCGGTCCTTTTTTGGGACTAACAGGTTCAACTAAGCATACTAATAAATGATTGTAATAAACTGGAGATGTACTTGTATAATAAATGCGCGGTAGAGCGGGCAGTACTTACAAGCACAGGCTATAATTAAAGGACAGTGGATGTGAAAAAATGCAAAAACAATAACAAAAAACGCATAATGGACACTGTTATAATAAAGGCCCCGAAACCGAAAAGTTGTCACTTTATTAAGCTGAAACGAGAAACAACAACAACGTATTGACGTTGAGAAAAAATCAACGTATGCAAATGAAAATTAATTTAATCCAGCGTATATTTTCATTTTAATTTAATTACACGCGCTAAAGTGTATTTATGTATAAATGCTTTCAGCCACATGCCCTGTAGGAATAACTGAGCACAAAAGTAGATAAAGAACAGCGCCAGGACACAGGAAATGTAAGTCTATGGAGCTCTCTTAGTCTCACACGGCGCAGAGCACAAACTTATTTTGGAGTAGTGTTGATGGTAGACAGACAAAAAATATTCTATTTCGAAGCAAAAGGGAACTTTGAAATAATGTAGGAATCATTACCGATACCCTTGAGGCCTCACCTTGTCCAAATTAGAAAAGTGAATTCGCGGGGAGGTGCAGCGTGCGCGAAGTATGCTAAGACGCTGGAACATTATCTTTGCGGGTGCCCAACCTTTAGCGAGAGGAGACGGGGTATATTCCAAGGCTCCCAGTGTTTCATCTTAAGAGACATAGGGCATCAGGGGTTCAAAGAATTCAGTATTTTACCAAAACAAATGGATGGACAAAGCTGAATTTGGTAACCACCGGTGTACGTAAACTAAAGAGAGTGAGAAGTGGCATGTAGCCGAGCGGCGAAGAGAGGAGAGGAGAGGAGAGGATACTTTCTCTTCATTTATCGAAACTTTATGCAGGTGTTTCTTCTTCCGTAGAATATATTGTTGTGTTAAATGTTGGATTTCTGTATGACGAAGCCTTAGGATTATTCTAAACCTATTTACGTTGGTTCTTTAATCTCCATTTCTTACGAACTTCAAATGAGCTCGGCTGATAAATCTAAGGTTAACTAACTTCGATAAAGATCTGTGGAATTTGAAGAAATTTTGCACGAAATATTTTGGGTTGGTCCATTTCCTTATTAAGCTCTTTTTAAATGATCCCCTCCAGTCAAACATAGATACGATGTTAAGAAGCGACTTTTAGTTAAGGGGTTAGGGGTAGTCAGAGGCACGAAAAAAGGACAATTTTCAGTATTTTCTTTTTTTTTTTTGCTATTAAATCATGTTATTTAACAAAATGGGCCTGACCAATTTTTTTTTTTTCAAAAATTAACAAAATGGCGGACTCAAAAAATTTTTTTTTTAAAGTTTTTGGGAAAATCAACAGTTAATTGGTCTTAAAAAATAGAAATTTTTGAAAAAATAAAAATTCTTCGATCAGGCTCGAGTTTATTATGTATTCTAAAAGCTGTATAAATTTCATTGAAATCTGCTGAGCGGTTTTCGAGTTACAGTTGTCACCAGTTCAAAAAACATAGTTTTGAGAAAAACGCGTTTAAAGTTTCACATCAACGCTTTGAAGTGCCCGAGCTCTCTTTGTTATTTGTCGAATAACTCAAAAACTAATTATCGGATCAACATGAAATTTTCAGAGAATATTTTTAAGATGTTACACTTAACGAAAATGCAAAAAAAAAAAAAAAACAAATTCGAAAATTCTCACTACCCCTAACCCCTTAAAGCACCATCCTGCTGAGTCGTCGAATGTGAACAAAAATATTGTGTCACTAGTGACCAAATGTCCGAGTGACATGAACAAGTTCCGAACCACAGTCACTGTAATAGAAACAACGCAATGTTGGCAGGGCAAGAACGTACAAACACACATTAGTACACGCGCACGCCAACAGATTTATTTATATGTGTCAATTTTAATTCTGGGCCGTAATTATTTTAAGCCGACGGACGGTCCACACTTGCTGTCCAACATTCTAATGACCAAATTGCCTCATAGAAGTTGCCAAGTCGCTCTCCATTCGCTCACATAGAGTACATACATACATACATACATATGTGTGTGTTTGTTTGTTTGTATAAGCGTGAGTGTTCGTTGTCATTTGTGCTGACCATTTTATTTTGGAAATTATGAAGGTCCTCTATTCACATAATGAGTCTATGCAGCCATCACTAGTTATTTAGTTTTTCGGTGCTGTTCTGCTCCACTTTAGCTACGCCCTGTCTGCTTTATTAGACGTGGGTTGGTTAACGGTAAATGACTTTTTCTGCTGACGTCTTCTTCGCTCCAACTCTACCCAACTCTACGCATTTGCTTTTTCATAAAACGAAATAATCGCAATTGTAATTAATTAAGCGTAATGGGTTGCTATTGCTCCCCCTTGCCTCTCTTTTTTTCCTTTTTTTTCTTCATTATTTTCTTGGAAATCTTTATTAATTTTTTTCTTGCCTATTATCATTATTCTCGTTAGGCCTTTCCTTTTGCTCAACCATAGCTTATGAAATTAAAATGCAATTTCCATCGGAACGAGCTTACTTTCGCTGTCATTACAATTTGGTTGAATTACCAGGAGACGCTGTGCCGTCCGTCCGCCTATGAGCGACATTTTAATTTCTTTCCTACATTTTCATACGATTTTTTCCTTCTTTTGTCTTCCATCTGGTCAATTTTGCCTTCTTCAATTATTGTAAACATTTTTGACGCATTTTTTTCTATTTTTTCTGCCATTTTCCTTCAGCATTAATGATTCTGCTCGTGTTAGATGGCAACGGCTAATGAAGAAAGAGGAAATTAGTCGGCAGTAGCGTTATTAAATTGAATTAAAAAGCTTATAATTGTATATGTGTAGTAGGAGTTGTCGGGTGGATGAGTATGCCTGGCAATAACAAGTTAATACTTTTAACAAAAACGAATAAAAGGTTTTGGGTTAATGTTTTAAAATTAAATTGATTGCAAATAATTACTAATTTGGGCTAATTTGTTGGATTAAATTCTATTGAGGCTTGCTTCCTAATTTAATTAAGTTTTGGTAAAATTTATCGCCTGGTCTTAAATCTATTAGAACATAATTTGTTGGGGTGTAAAAACGCATAATTTTAATTCTAAACATCATTTCTTGGAAGAGAAGAATAAGAAGTAAAAAAGGCTAAGTTCGGGTGTAAACGAACAATTTAAACTCTCACAAAAACCAAAGCCGAAGATATACCTTTAGGTGCTGGCAAATTTTATATGAAAATTCTCATTATTGGACCAAATAATACAATAATATTCGCTATCTTTTTAACTTGTATTAATCATGCACACTGAGATCCACATATCCGGTATTTGCAAACTTGAAAAGCTATGAACTGATTTTGTCTATTTTTGGTTTTAACATCGCTTATCTTCCTTAGTTTAGTTTTATTTCGATAATGTGATTGACTTTTCATTTTTATTTCTTTGAGTGAAAAATAATCTGTCATCAAATTGAAAGGTGAATTTCGTCCATTTCATCTCCATCAAAGTAATTCCCTCCCGCTGCAATACACTTATGCCAACAAATTCTACAGTCATCATAGCACTTGGAAAAATCCTCCGTCGTGATGGCCATCAGAGCTTTCTTCGATTCACCTTTTAAACCCTAAATTGAGTCAAAACGTTGTCCTCGGAGTAGTCATGTGAATTTGCTGAATAGTCAGAAGTTACACGAAGGTAAATCAAGCGAATGCGGTGGTTGCCTCGCGATATTAGTTGAAAATATGGCGAAATGTTCACGAATAACCAAAGCAGTATGAGCTGATGTATTATCGCACTTCTTTGTTCAATAAATTCAGACGCAGTTAAAATCGAAGAATTCACTTTTAGAGCCTCGTAAAACGATGCGTATCTTAAATACTAATGAATATTTTGACGTGAAATTTAGCATAGATGTCACTAACAGTACTACAAACTTACAGATAAAAAACACCGATTCCAAAAAATTATGTGATGTATTTTTAAAAAATTTCAGCCCAAGGCTGGCTTTCATACACGATACCTTGTACCAACTAGCGGGTTTCGTTTGCTTTGCAATCGACATTAGTCTCGACGGTTACCTCCTCAAGTCTCTTGATTTAATTTTATCGGGTATTTTCAGGAGATCAGAAAAATAAAAGCTCAGAGGCTTGAGGTTCAGTTGTCACGATTTTATTAGGATTGAAAAACCTCTAAATCTATATCAAAACGTCAAGTAATTTTTGTTTTCGGTGCAGGCCGATTGAATGCATATCACAATATTCTTCAGAGATGAGCCATATATCGTTTTGATAGCTTTAGATTTTCTGCTATATCAATCAACCTCATTTTAAAATCATTCAAAAAAAAACCATTAGGTATTTTTTATACTAGTTACTATGACAAAAACGAAAGAGCTTTTCAAATTTAATTCGGACCGAGAAGAACAAAAATCACGTATTTTTATACAAAACTTTATTATAGTCTTCAAAATAAACACCTTTTGAACCAATACAAGCCTGCCAACGCTTTAGTCTATTTTCTAGAAAACCACAAAACGGCCAAGTAGTATGTTTTGAGCGTTTGACCCCGTGAAACGAATTCATGGCAAGCCACACCACAGTTAACAAAGAATACGATAAGCATCACCTTAATTTTTGACTGACTTTGATGTGATTATTTAAGTTTCGACTCATTTTTGGTACGCCATTCGACAGTTTCGACGTCATATTCATAAACCCACGTCTTGTCACGGGTAGCGATATATTTAATAATTCTATGGTAATCAGCTATGTTGATAAGAATCTCTTTTGTGCCCTCTATTTGATGTGAATCTTGCAAAGGACACAGGTATTTTACCATGGGTTTAGTATTAACACGCCTAATACCTAAAACATTAGACAAATGTTTTGAGCGGTTCCATAAGAAATGTTGAGATCATCTTTAACGGGGTGGAATTAAAGACTCGTATGAGACAAGTTTTCGATGACTTCAAGACGTTTTCTGAATGCTTTGTTTTACACAAATACATGTATTGGTGATAAAGGAGAATCCTCAGAACACATTTTCAATGATTCCATTGGAAACCGAAAGTTTCAAACAAAGTCTTTGTTCTATATTTTGTCCATGGTAGAAATCGTCAGACAAGTACATTAAACTTCACACGAACGTAAAAACAAGTTGCACTAATCTAACAAAACTTTTATTATGGATTCGGATTGTTGTTCGGATCCAGTACGTTCTTTAGTGTATTTTGCTATAATAATACTTTAAGGCAGTGTTTTGTTTCGCTGCTTAGAAAGTTTGATTCAACTTTTGAACCTTTTGAGCCGCGGCTTGGTCTCAGATGGTCCATCCTTTGAGTTGAAGTGTCGATGACTTGTTCGATCATTTCGACTACTAACCGGCGAACGACACGTGCGATGTTTTACTTCAAGGCCTGAAGCGAAGCGGGATTGTCCATATAGACTTTATATGTCTTTATAGGAAAAATTTTAAGGTGTGATATCTTGCAATCTTTAAAGCCAATTGATCGGCCGAAAACGTCAAATGATCTGCTCACTGAAGTGTTCTCTCATTAAATCCACTAATTGATGCGATGTGTGTGAAGTGGTGCAGTCCTAGTCCTGTTGAAAGCAAATGTCGTCGAGATCACGAGCTTCAACTTCAGGCATCAAATAGTTAATTATAATGGTGCGATAACGTTCGCCATTGTCGGTTACGTTCTCACCGGCATCATTTTTATGAAATATGGACCGACGAAACCACACTATAACTTTGGTTTTTGTTTTTCTGGATGAAATGATAGCTCTTGAATCTCTTCAGGTTGCTCTTCGTCCCAAATGCGGCAATATTGCTTTTTTGCATATCCATTGAGCCTGAAGCGGGCCTCGTCGCTGAACAAAATTTGGCTCGAACACGTCGGATCTTCTTGGAACCATTCAAGAGCTCATAGAGCGAAGCGCTTTCGCTAGGGAAGGTCGAGCAGCTTCAGTTCTTGGCAGAAGCAGTATTTTGCACGCTTTCACTTTAAGATTTTTCGAGTACAAGTTGTTGCGAACAGCGCCGAATCGCCTCTCCACGGTTTTCGCGTACACTCTCAGCTACGGCTGCTATATTTTCTTCACTGCGTGCTGGACGAGATTTATTCGGTCGAATATTATCCATTATCCAATAATGTACGCTCAGTTTTCAATATATGTCTATGCTTTGTACTTATGTTGCATGATGACCTCCTAGACTTAAAATTATTACAGTACGGCAATGGAAATGTAATTATGCATCAACTTAAGGTATTTTATTAATTTAATTTGCATTTCTTGACCGAATTGCAAATATTTGATTTTAATTAATAAGAACAAATTTGTCAATTAATTATGCCAACAACACCTAATAGTGCCATAAAATTGCATTATAAAACATTTACAACACAAATCGGCGCTTCGTACGTCTCCTCCTGTATCGTGCGCTACGCCAGCGAGCAATCCAATTAAGTACGCCAACTATGATGTCACGTATCGTCACTCAATCGCATCGCAGCTGGAGAAAATTTTTTTTAATGTAAATTCAAATGCCAATAACGAAAATTCAATACCGTTATTTATATGAGTATGTATTGGTTTGTGCAATTTATATTTAAATTTATATATATATACATATATGTGTATGAGTGTATTGGGGGTTGTTGGGAGTGAGATCTTTTATAGTCGTGCATACGTATATGTGTGTATGTGTATTAGGGTGCTTCTTTTTTAACTGTTAATTTTTTTCAGTCCCGTCACAAAATACCCTAACAAAAATCCCTGAAAACATTAGCTCTTAATATTAATATTAGGAATTGGACCAATGCCTGTAAAAATTTTCCATAGAAAATACACTACAATCGTGAGCTTTTATCTGTAAACTCCTACGGATCAGAGGTATTTTATGGCATCGCTTTGATTTTAGACGCGTATTTCTCAGAATTGTTCACCATACAAAAGTGCCCAGTGCAACAAAGTCGTTACTCACACCGGCGAGGTTGTACGGGGCTCTAAACTCGATTTTTCCAAGAATTTCGCTTTTTTTTTTGTAAATATCTCATAAATGACAGGAGCTATAGAAAAAATTTACATGACAAATAGGAAATTTTATTTGCTATAAAAAAGGCCTGAGGTCAAAGTCGCTATCATTAATACTTCCCGAGATATTCGGCTTTTTAAGTAATTAGATTAATTAAGTGTATTTTTTATGGAAAATTCAGTTCCTAATATTAATATTAAGAGCTATTTTAAGATTTTCAGGGAATTTTTTATGGTATTTCCAAGGAAATTTCGTGATGGGACTGAAAAAAAATTAATTGTTAAAAAAAAGCACCATAATGTGTATATAACAACAGTTGATGACCCCCTCCCTCGTCGCATCATCGGTATGGTGAGAAAAGTAAACAACATAAAAAGTCTGCAGGATTCCAGGGTCGGTCGGGTCAACGCGCAGCATTTTATAAATTTGTATATGAAGTGTGCATGTATGTACATATGTATGTACGTCACACTCCGTCGAAAGCAGCATTAGCAACATCCCCACTAGCACTTGCTCCGCCAATCGCTATTTGCTATATTCACGATATGTGCGTTTGTATGGGTGAGTGTGTGCAACTGTCAGTCCATTGTGTCTTCCACCCACCTGCTGTGGCAAAATTAATCGTCAACGGTAAACATTTAGAAAAATTATTGAAAACATGAAATCTTTATGCAAACAACGAACGCAATGGCTAGAGCTCACAGCACACACACATTTATACAAATGTACGCGCCTTGCCGAAGCGCGAGCGAGGAGTTGTTGCTCGGCAAAAGCGGATTTGTTTGTGTAGCGTCAAATTAAAAACACTTTGTTGACGGCCAGTTGGGGGTCTGCCCGATTCGCAGGATATGCCATACATACACACATATACTCAAACATAAATACATACGTACGGACATACTTAGTTACAGTTATTGGTCGTGCGGGTGATGGATGGCAATTGTGTGTGCTTAGGCTGCGGAATGAGATATTATCGATGGAATATTGTGAATCTATATAAATATATATATGTATATGTATATATATACATATGTATATGTATATGTATGTAAAGCTTTGATTGCAATGCATTTTTCTTTGCTTAAATGTATTGTAAGGCATTTTTATTAGAACAATATTGAGTCGTTTACGATTTTAAAGTGTGATAGAGTTGCCAGCATTTCATTTTTTAAAATTATATATGCAAATACTAAATGTGTGTATAGAAATCTATAAAAGTTTATAACTTAAGTCAAAACTACGTTCCTCTAAAAAGATGTTTCATGTGAGTTAGGGTTGCCACCAGTACCAAGACCAAAAAATTAAAAGAAGCCTTAAATATTTCTATAAAGCTTGCTTAACTTCCAAAAACGGTGTTGGAGTGAAATTTTATTGAAAAATAGTTTTTTACAAGCATACGGTAGGGTTGCCACTATTACTATTGCAAAATAGTAATATCGATATACTGAATATTTGTCCTAAGCTTAATTTATGTTAAAAATTTTAGTTTACTAGCATAACTTAACTTTCTTGGAAATATGTTACTTATATTTTTTTGGGTTGCCAACGATATTATTACTAAAACTTTATAAATTCCAAATTGATGTATGTATATAGCCTGGAGAAGAGAATCCCTTTGTCTGAAACTTTGTTTGGTATCGAACAGCTCGTGACGGAGCTTTTAGTATTTCTCAACGTCAGCTTACACAGCCGGATTAGTTTTGGGAGGATACCAAGTTTAGACATAGTAGCATAGACCCAGTTCCTTTTCGTGCGGCTAATGGCTTTAAAATCGACGAAGTGGTGGAGTGTGTCGATCCTCTTTTCACGGGTTTATTCTGAGATTTGTTAACAGTAGGCTTTAATCTCTCACACAGTACCCTCAAAAGAACCTTATATGAGTTATTTATGAGGCTTATCCCACAGTAGTTGGGTCAAATTGTGGGGTATGTGTTTAGAAGGCCTAAATTCTTAGAAAAATCTCTTGAAATACATTTGTGAATCCATCATCCATTTTAGATCCACTTGTTTAGCCCTGTAAAAGTTGAAAATACAAAAGTCTTTTTTAAAAACGCAACTAGGTTTTAGAATGTAATACTTTTTTTTGCCCCTCTCCCATCATTATCTTCAGGCTTCTAAGTACTCTGCTCCAATGCAATCAGTTGAGTAGAAGTGAAAAAGTAATAACGCTGAGTTGAGTGAGTTCCTGTGAAGCTAGGAGTTACGTTGAAGCGTATACTACCCTGAGAAGGGTATATTAAGTTTGCCAAGAAGTTTATAACAGCGAGAAGGAGACGTCCGAGATTGTACGGAAATTTTTTTCTTGTTTCTTGTTTCATAAATGGTTCGGCTTCAACGATTCATACTAAAAATAGTTAACCGAATCATAAAAAGATAAATATTTTAGTCCTGGCCGAACCAATATCTCCTTCGATATTATATAATTATACTAAGACATAAAGCAAACATCTAGAAAAAAATTTAAAAATCTGTAGCATATCACATTATTTTCCTCCACTGAAGCCATTTGCGCGCACCCACTAACCCTTGCCAGCCCCGAGGTAAATAAGCGTGCAAATATCAAAACAGATGCTTTCATAAAACATAAAACAACCGGCAGACTGTGACTAATGATGTGGCAACAAGCCTTTTTACGCGCTAAAGGGCAGATAAAACTAGCAAGCAACAATAACAAGAAGCAAGCACGCATTGATAAATTTGTCATGAAGATAATGTAAAAGCCAAGTCATAACTGGTGCAATCAAATTGCTGGCTTTTTAACATAAAACAAACATTTTCCACTGCAAACACACACATATACTTGCACAAACAAGTTGGCACACAAGTGGCCTTACAACAATGACAAATTGTCTAATTCACTTAGTGTCGAAGAAATGGAGTGCATTTTTTACCAATGAAAATCATATGTCATCATTATTAACACCAAAATGATTTCATTTTACGCTACAATGCGCACATATGCCAGCAATGCCGCGCGCTTCATCTCCCACTGTGTGCGTGTGTTTGTGTGTGTGGCACGAAAAGGAAGCGGACGAAAGGGACGGGAGGAAGTGCGTTAAGCGGATAATTTCCAAATAATATCATAATCATAAGCGCGCGACAAGCTGTGTGATTTTTCAACCACCAACCATAGCAATAACAACAACAGCAATAACTGCAAAGCAACCCTTAACTCGTGCCGGACGAAGTCAACCTGCCGCTTGCGTCTGAAATTTCGCACTTGACAAAAATGCCACTTTTATTTAGACAAAATAAGGCAATAACAACAAAAACAACAACACTAGAACATTAGAACACAGTACAGTACAATAGCAAGAAAACAAATGTCAAATTCTTGTTGATTTTAACCGGAGCTTCGTTTTAATTGTTGTTGTTGTTGTTGTGTTTACCCTTGCCGTTCATAAATCCCAGCGCATATTATTGAAATAATGAAATTTTAAAATTCCGCATTCACACCACCAGCAACAACAACAGCAGCTGGCAGCAGCGCAACAATAATTTAATTTGATGAGTTGCTCAGCTGCCAGTCGCCCTTTGCGTGACGCAGCCTGCCGGTTGACAATATTTAGACGCTGTAATGGCGTTTTATGATTGTTACCAACCAGCTAGTTGTTGTTGTATTTGTTGTTTTTATACCCCATAGCATATACCATATGTTGCACATGGTTTCAGTGCTTAGCGCTTGCTCTTTGAAGGTTTGCATAAAGTAGATGTGGAAGGAATCGATGTAGTTTTAAATTTATATTTCCTAAAGACCCTGGAATGTAGACACTACCTTATTGAGTTGAGATTCTGTGTTCATTATACAGGTTAGGTTAGTCTGGTAGACCAATAAGCCACGCATGGTCTAGTTTTGAGACTTTGTGATACCAGATGGAGCTCAATTGCTAGGTTCACAAGGAGTAGTCTTCTTTCTGGATGCCTCAATATCGATACCTCCTCCTGTTTATCATACCATTAGGAGCCCAGATGCTTACGGCGTAGTCTTGCCAATGTAGGACAAGTGCATTTCCATTGTTTTCCTGGTGTTTTGGTCCAGACATCCCCTGCAATCTTCTGGATCTTTCAACCGCATTATGCGTGTCAGTTAGTATTCCCATCATGTTCCTACAGTATAATCTCTGCTATCGAGTGCCAATAAGAATTTTGTGTACTTCCGATCTGCCGTTCTGAACATGACTTTTGCAGTTTTGCACCCTGGTAGCCCGTTCCATCCATTTTTGATTTCCTTTAAAATGATTCTGCCCAAATCGTCGTATAGGCAATTCATAGGTTTCCCAATGTTAATCAAGTATTCGGCGGTTGATCACGTTTTCGGGTGTTTGCCATAGATCTGAACTTTCTTGGCAATCTCGTACATGATTTCATTGCCCTCGATGCCTTTGGCGTGGCATTAATTAATTAGAGGTGAAGTTTCTTGCTTCTGCGCTGCTTCTCAAGAAACTTTCGGCCTTTATGCGATAAGATGTTACTGTCTTGATTGCTGCTTGACTGTCTACCTAGATGTTGACTCTGGAATTGCTTGCAGGTGCATTAGAGGTCAGCTAATATACTGATGTGGTTTGGCACCTTAAAAGGCAGTCTTATACCTAACTCTGGACAGTATATTCCGGCACTAGCTATTCTCCAAAGTATAACGCTACCTTAAGAGGTTGTATCCAGTCAGAAAGAACGGTTCTTTCGACAATTTTTTTGGAATAATATTTTCTTTAATCAATGAATCAATAAAATATGCATTTATGGTGGTTCCATAATCAGCGATTTCTTTTGGAAAATTTTGGATTCCGTGGAACCGGTAGGCGATCTCCACAAAAATCTTTTGAAAATGGTGTCTGAAGATAAGGAAGATTTTTCTGGTCAAATTTATGTCTAATTAAGAAACCAAAAAAAAAATTATTACAATTGATGAATGGCATTAGTGATCGACTAGTCAAAATTTGAATTTGAAAAATGGCGGCTTCTCAAAAAAAAAAAAAAAAAATTTTGTTTGTGAAAATTTTTTGCGAAATTTCTTTAGTAAAACCTTTTTATTTTTAAGGAATGGCGGCTTCTAAAAAAAATTTTTTTTTTCGAACAGTTTTTTAACTTTTTTTTTTTTTGACAATTTTTTGGGACTCTTATTTTTGAGAAATTTGGTTTGGAAAATTTTTTGAGATGTTTTTTTGTGAAAAAAATTTAAAGTGGCTTTAAAAATGGAAATTATTATCGAAAATCGCATCGATATATTTTGAAAAATGTGGACTGTGGTCTAGCTTTGTCTCTTATACACATCTAGATGTTTTTTTGTGAAAAAAATTTAAAGTGGCTTTAAAAATGGAAATTATTATCGAAAATCGCATCGATATATTTTGAAAAATGTGGACTGTGGTCTAGCTTACACATATTTTTGAAAATTATATATTTTCCTTTGAAATAAAATCGCTTCGAAAATTAAAATAAAAAATTAAAAAAAAAAAACTAAACAAAAACTGAAGAAAAAAATGTAAGCCTCTATAATTGGTTCCAACCTACCTTACCACTTCCTTACATTTTTATTTTGGCCAAACTCCATAACTTTGAACTTAATCTTCATTCCACTCTTCTATTTTTTGCCACTTCCCGCTTACTTTGTCATAAAACAAAGCAATTGGAAAATTATACACTTGTGCGCCGAAAAGTATGCACTTAATAACCGACATGCTGCTGGCTAGGCAGGCGTACGCCCCCTTTTGCACAAAGCAAATAATTTTGCATATTAATGCTAAGCGACGGCGCAACGAACGCACACACACATGCACATACACATACAATATATACATACATATCTATTTCCACATCCAAATATTATATACATATTCAGAGTAATTCTGCTTTGGCTGGCAATAATTTCGTGTCCTTCGAGGGTTGTTAATTTTTGAAAATGCGCACATTTCATCTCTGCTGCTGTTGCTTTTGTTGTTGCTTTCGCTGCCTATCATACGCGCTTATTTTATTAGTGTACCACGGAGTTTATTCAATTTTAATATGAAATCTAGCCTTAGGCGTATAATGCTTTTGTCGGCTTACCGTCATCACTTTGATGGCCTCGTGTGTTTTGTGACACGATGCTTTTGCCATTTCTGTGTGTGTTAATTCCCAAATGCGCACTTGTTTAACGCTTTCAACACGCTTAAGCTCTTCTCATAATAAATTCATCATCAAATTGAATTTTCATAATGCTTTCAATGTATTTGTGGCTGTGTGTTTGTATGATATTTTAAGGCGTGTCGACCAGCTGTGCAGGTTCAGTTTAGGTAGTAGATGTTGTACAGTGTTTTGGGGTCAGTTTCTTATTGTTTAGCATTGCGGATTTTTATGGAGATTTTATTGAGAGCTTTGAAAAAAGAAAGAAATTAACAAAATCCTACGAAGTTATCATTTACTCTTAAGTTCTTCTAAATAGGTACGGTGAAACAAAATTGCATTTTCTTAGACGTTGTTAGAAAATATTGGTTTGTAGCTGCTAATTTTCAGAATGATTTCTTCTTTTTGTCCTATATAATTTTTGAGCGATAAGTTGGCAATTTTAAAAATTCGGCGAAAATATTTTTTTTTTATTTTATCAGGACGGACTTTAAAATTCACTCTTCTTAGCACTAAAGTCAGGCTGCAAATTCTGACATTTGGCATAAAAACGTAAATGGTTGAGAAACCGGTATGGCAAAAGATCCAAATTTGTTTTTTTTTTGTTTTTTTTTTTTTTTTTTGTGATCCATTGTATATACCTAGACGAATAGTGAAAAAGAATCCACCTGCCATAGTATCGGTATCAACACAACAGAAAAAGCTTGCTAATGCCTACTAATAGTACTTTGTATCGAATTTTGCTTTACTTAATCTTCATACAATTAAAGAGTGTCTGGAGGTTGGAAATATTTTATTTAGAATGCCTAAGATAAGTAGTACTATATCTCCAGCCGCATTTTGTATTTTTTCAAGTTCAGTGAATGTGACACAACCTCGTTTTTAATCGTGTCGAAGGTAATATGTCTTCGCTTTTTCTTCACTGTATCACTACTAAGAGTTTGTGTTAGCATTATTTTAATTCTGAGATACCAGAACATTTGTGTCTTACCGACTAAAATAGTCCAGCAAAAATAAAATTGGCTTTGGTCTAAGAATCCCTGTGCTTTACGCTTGAAACTCGTTGAACACTAGCTACAAACGTTTTCTTAAGAGAAATGAGTATGAGTTGTAATTCCATTGTTAATTTGGGTTCCAGTGTGAGGGTTCATTTCTTTTGTGTTTAGTAAATTGATATAGACTATCGATTCGTTTTCGTTTTCTCCATACCCATATGAGTTTTGTAAATATTAGTTGCAAAATTAAAATTAAAATATTACTATCTATAGGATATCTCTGGCCGTATATAACCTTTAGCCAAATTCAGTGAAAGCATTTTTAATCGTTTTTAATTTTATTAAATAATTTACGCAATAATTTTTCTCCACAATAACGTAAGGGGCTTATCGACGAAATTAGTCCAGCAGAAATACATTTTTTCATAATTGAGAATCATTGACCTTCACACTTTAAAATATTAGCTGTATTAAGGAGACTGAATTGGACTTTAGGTCCTAGTGCTAATCTCTTCTTCTTCTTGATTGGCGTAGTCACCGCTTACGCGATTATAGCCGAGTTAACAACAGCGCGCCAGTCGTTTCTTCTTTTCGCTACGTGGCGCC